>NC_081179.1:17800496-18005496 GCF_012432095.1 Onychostoma macrolepis | reverse complement strand
AGCCAAAGGTTTACAACGGTTTCTGCTAGTTATTGTTACTATTATAAGTCTTGATATTAGAAACAACAAAAAGTACAATGGGATTTGTTAAGACACTGTATCAGGGTAATACTATAGTGTTTTGGACATTAACATGATGGAAATATTATGGTAATCTTAGATGCAAATTACAAAAAGGCCACATATGGAAACACAATGTGCATCTATTAAAATACTATAGTATTACCATCTGAACCATCACTTTTGTTCTGGCTTCAAAACAAAATAAATACAAACAGAAAGATTCTAGAAACACCTTAGGCCCACATTGTGTGAAGGAGATACTATTTCAGTATATTCTGATTTTAGTAACAATGGATCTGCTCAGTTTGTGGTTGTATAAAGAGAATTAGCTTCGTAACATTGATATTTATGGCCAGATTTGTTGAAGACTCACTGCAGTTACTGTGAGCTCCTGCATGAACAGAAGCACAACGATGTAAGCGCACCAAAGCAAACCCTAAAACAAGAAAGAAAAAGATGCTGAGGCCTTCAGTTGTTGATAAAAGCAGAACAAAGTCTGATCACGCTGAACACACTCGACAGCGCAGCGCAGCGCGTTTGAAAACTTGCGCAAACAGCCGAAGGGTCGGAGCAGCAGAACGCGACTGACTGGAGGAGAGCGAGGCAGACGGAGCTCCGCGCCTCACGTCTCCAGAGGAAAGAAGTCGCCCGGCAGGACTTAAAAGCCTCGTCTTTATCAGGCTCCTCTTGGCGCTCCGGCTTTGAAATATAATGACACTCGTTTGTAAATCTCCCTGTGAGCGACTGGAAAAATTCCAAATGCCACAAAATGCCATTGAGAAGATATCTTGTAGGGAGGGTTTTGGATTTGCACATAAAGCTTTCAAAAGAGATTCGCTTCTTTTATTGCGTTCCTCAGTTCATTAAAATCAGACTAGAGGAATGTGTTTCAGGGAGGTTATAGTAAGTATTAAATTGAACACTGGAACTGGCTGCACCTTTAAGGACTAGATCACCCCAAAATTTTAATTTGCTAAATATTTACTTATCATCAGGCCATCCAAGATGTAGATGAGTATGTTTATTTTTTTTAGGACACAGAAATGTAGCATTGCATCACTTGCTCGCCAATGGATCCTCTGCAGTGAATGGGTGCCGTCAGAATGAGAGTTAAAACAGCTAATAAAAACATCACAATAATCCACACCACTCCAGTCCATCAATTAATGTCTTGTGAAGTGAAAACTGAAAACTTGCAAACACACATCTTTTCACTTCACAAGACTCTCATTCTGACGGCACCCATTCACTGCAGAGGATCCACTGGTGAACAAATGTTGTAGTGCTACATTTTTCCAAATCTGATGAAGAAACAAACTCATTACTACATTTTGGATGGCCTAAGGGGTTAAATAAATAAATAAACATTTAAAAATTGATATTTGTGGACAAATTATCACCAGCCCACCAGATGAAGGTATTATATTGGACAGGACATTATACAAACAATAGATGTGACTTGTGGTCTTTCTATAACCGTGTACTACCTTCAAATGCAGCATTTTTCAGCTTTCGGACACATTTCTCTTAACAGTTTGTATGTATTTTGTATATAAAATCAAAGTCTCAAACAAAAGCAACAGAGAAAAGCATGACAAGAAGGAAATCGACTGATAATGGGAGCGTTTAAAGTGCTGGAGTCTCTGTTGGTGAAATAACACCAGTGGGGATTGAAACTGCACATCTCGTCTCAAAGGAAAAGGCACGTTTGTGACTAACAGGTTTAGTGACGGCTTCAACCATTTTTTGAACAGCAGATCATGCTGTCTTTCATATCTGAAATGATCTTGTTTGTATTATAACAAGCAAATCCACTGGATCAGTGCTGTTTAGCAGAGATTAACCAACCTTCATAATTAATTCTAAAAATTATGCGTTTTTTCCCCTCCGTGGGGAAGCTTTAAATATGAGACGCTTCTGATTCACTCATAAACAACAACAGAAGAGACCTCATCTCCATTAGAGGAAGTCACTTCAGACGTTGAAAGGCAATCAACACCTTGCGTAGTAATTAGCAGCAATATGAATGTTTTACCAATGACTTTCTCTCTCCGAGACCTGTTCAGGATCCAGCATTAAAGGGTCATCATCCCCAACCCCGAAACACTCACACACACTCACACACCACGTGTCTTCCTCTCACAGGGACCTGCGCATGCAAATGACAATCTGTTGTGTTACTAATGAAGGGCTGGTCATGTGACGCACTCGTATCCTGAGGGTGAAGAGTCCCTGTACAGAGATGGGGGGAGGTGCTGCGGAAAGACCTGCCTTTAATCCCTGCAATTATCATGCAACGTCCCCATCCAATTTGTTTCATAAATGTCATTTTATTAACAGATATACCTCCATTAATAAAAATGCTTGACAAAAGAATCATAAAAGTAGTTCTTATGACATATATTCCAAGCTTTGTGTGAGGAACAGACCCAAATGTAAGTCAACATCACACTGATTTTCAAATGAATAAATAAATGTATTACTAATATAGATAGATAGATAGATAGATAGATAGATAGATAGATAGATAGATAGATAGATAGATAGATAGATAGATAGATAGATAGATAGATAGATAGATAGAAATTAATAAATCTATGATTAAAAAATCTAAAATTAATACATAAAAATTAATTAATAAATAACTGCATAAATAAATTAATAAAAATGAATGAAAGAAAATGAATAAATAAATTAATTAATTAATTAATTAAAGTAAATAAATAAACCTAACTATATGAACAAATGAATGAACGAATGAACATAATGAAACTAAACATAAATGATTAAATAAAACAAATTAATTAATTAATAATACATTTTAAAAGAAAATAGCATTGGAAAGCTATGGCATAGGGAAGATTTTTACAGAATAATGAGTAAATAAATAAAAGTAAATAAATATTTTTCTAACCTATTTTGTTGTATGGGAATGAATTAATAAAAAATAAATAAATGAATGAAATGGATGAACAAACAAATAAACAACTAAATAAGTAAGTAAATAAATAAAAGTAATTATTTAGTAAATAAAACTAAATAATTTAAGTTTTTTTAAAAACAGCTATGGCATGAGTGGGTTTTTAGAGAATAACAACTATATAAAAGTACATAAGTTTTTTTTCTAACCTATTTCGTTGTATGGAAAAGAGCTACTTGGATGTGCTGTGAAATATCTGCTTTTTTTGTTCCACTGAAATGAGAAATTGGAGCGACTGAGTAAATGACAGAATGTTTAATATTGGTTAAATGATCCCTTTAAATAGCTAATTCTTTATAGCGTTACATTATCCATTTATTACTCTATTACAGCAGTTTGATAAAACAAATTTCATCTATGTTCATGAGCAGAATGCCATAAAATATCTCTGAGGAGAGCCGAAGACTAATGTAACATGCTTCCCGTCATTGATTTTACACACAATGACAGTAGCAATCAAACATTATATTGTCATTAGTTGGCTATCAGTTTCATAAATGAGACACTGAACATAATACTTTGGGTGCAAGCTGTATCACTGAATATACATTTCTTCATAAAACCAGATGAGCACATCTTTCCCATGTCCACTGGGCTTTCTGAGACGACTCATATCTGGTAATAGAGATGACTCAGAGACTGTATCAGACTTCACCAAAACAATGAGATCACCATATTTAAAGGAACTGTTGCAAACTAGGTATTAAACCAGCAATCTCTGACTAAAATCTGTCTTTAACGAGGAAAAAAAGTCTGCATGCAAATCTTCCAGTACAAAAGTAAACAATTTAATATGAATTCTGGTGGAAAGACTTTTCTGTAAAAATAGAGGGAAAAATGAAAGAGTGAGAACAGCTGTGTCAGACAGTGGGGGATTTATAACTCTTATCAGTGAGGCTGCAGTGAGAGAAGCCAGAATTAAGCAGTTATTCATAACATTTTGTTAGGGCTGAGGTACAGCGTTGGGGCACATGAGGAGCAGGCTGAGCTGCAGGCCTCAAGTGGGTGACATAGGTTCAAGTCTTGCTGGCAACGCTACCTGATCCTATAGTTCCTCTTATTCTTCAATAATAAACCCACGATTTTCTGTCATTCTCCAAAAAAGAATCAACAAAACACACACACACACTCAAAAAATAAATAAATAAATAAAATAAACACAAAACAAAACAACATAACATAAAAACACCTCAAAGAAAAAAATCAACAACAAAAAAATAACAAATCAAAACAACAACAAAAGGCGCAAAATACAACAAAACAATAAAAAAAAACCTAAAAAAAAAAACAATTATACACAACAAAAAATAAAACACCACAACAAATCACAAACACAATACAAAACAACAAAAAAGCCACAAAACAGAAAATAACAAAAAACACCACAACAAATGAAAAAAAAACACACCTCAAAAAACACAACAGAACAAAACTTCAAAAGACAAAAAACACAACAAAAGTGAGCTTAGAGAAATACATATAATGTATAAATATAAAGGCACTTGTATTATATATATATATTGTTTTCTTGTCTTCAGTTGGATTATTTTTTACATTAAGTCATAAAATAAAAATAACACCATTTTGTAGTTTTGTATTGTCTAAAATGGTGATCAGACGTGACTAATTTCTGAAAAGTTGTGGGCTAATTTGAAGCGGTTCCCAAAACAAGCTTTAACTGCTGTAGTGTGTTTATGTGGTCTGGCCAGAGCCACATGTCGGATTTGTTGCCAGGCATTTCTCTGCATGATCTCAGTGAGGGAAAGGGAAGGAATAACACCATGCAGTTTTCCTTATGTCTGACAAAAATAGTCAGAAATTACTAAATTCACACATTACCATGCTTTACAATGGCCCCATACATACTTTACTTCCAGAAACTACTAGTGGTTGTAAATTCATAATCTTAATATATTTTAATATACTTTCTTACCTTAAAAAGATTATACTGCTTGTTTAGACCAGGTACCATGTCAATACCTTGGTCTTTTGGATCTATTTGGTCTCACCGCAGTATGGTGACACAAACGCTGCATGTAAAATCAACAGTGACAAATTATGACCGTTTGCCCTTAGTTCATTTACAACTCGCGCAACCAGCCGTACGTGGCATCAATATCTGTCGCTGTGCGTCTTTGTTTTCTCAGAGAGGGGTGTAATGAAGGGCCGCGTCATTGATCTCCGCAGGGGGCTGAGAGGACGGTGGGTTCTTCTCTCTCTGTGGGACTCTCAGATGAAACGCATCGGCTGTCGGGTCATTTGTATCACGATGACGTTCACAAACATTGCGCTGACTGTTCTCTGGCTTCAAAGCATTGGTTTCATGTCTGAAAACAGCTGTCTGGGTCTTCTCATGGTCAGCTGGAGCTGAACTGAAGATGTGTTGCTTCTTCCAAAGCCATTCACGACCTGTGTGCTATATTTCAAGTTTTCTGAAGTCATATGCTATTTCAGCTATTTTCTTGACCAAGAAAAAATAAATAAATACTACTGCATGGTTAAGATGTTTTTAACATAAGTCTCTTATGCTAACCAATGCTGCATTTGTTTGATCAAAACAGTAAAAACTGTAATATTGTGAAATATTATCACAATTGAAAAAACTTATTTTAAAATGTAATTTATTCTTGTGATGCAAAGCTGAATTTTCAGTCTTCAGTGTCACATGATCCTTCAGAAATCATTCTAATATGCTGATTTGCTGCATAATTATTATTGGTGCTCAATTATTAATTATTATAAATTGTGAAATCAGTTGCTACTTAATATTACCCCTTTATTACCTTACTTACCCTAAACTTTCGAATGGTTACCCCTAAAAAATAAAATAATAAAAATTACATTATAAAATATATTTAAAAAATACTGTTTCTTTATTTAATACAATTATTTGTTTCTGTAATAATATTTAAAATTTTCTGTTTTACTATATTTTTGAAACAAATAAATGCAGTCTTTCAATTTTGAATACTTTTATTTATTTATTTATTTTTTTAATTATTTCTTAATAATAATGTTAACTTTTGGCTGATAGCATGACATCACAAAATATTGACCAAATTAAAAATATATATTTTTATATATTATAATTTATAAAAAATATTGTCTTTGACTATTACTAAACCATATGCTTTTGCAGTATGGAAAAGAGCAGCGTGAACATTGTTCAAAATTTCTTCTTTTGTGATCCACAGAAAAATGTTGTTCCAAATCTAACTTTCTTTTTGGGGTGAATTAATAAGTTTATGATGATGAACTTTATCTTTGGTATGTTCTATGCAAAGTCCATGGGAAATAACAGATTAGAATTATTTACACAGAATTATGTAGTTTCAATCAATTGTTCCTGCCATCTAACCTTTGTCTAAAGTCTGTCTGAAGACGATAAGCCCCTTCCACAAGGAAAGACTTACACAACACTAGCTTTCTGAACTACACAAAATTACAGCTTTATGGCTGATGTCGAAATCCCACAGAGATAAGACTCACACAGCCTTATATCACTGCGAAATTGGGTCTTCTTCAAACAATGACAATAAACTCCCAGCAAACCGATGCCAAGATTTAATTCTGACCGTCCCAGATGGCCAAAACAGAGTCCCCAATATTGTGCCAAATCAATCATATAGCAGTCATATGTTCAGTAAATGAAATTTTCAAAAACTAAATACTGAGAATATTTCATTTACCAATAGCCTTGCTGGCCTTTTAAAAAAGTGCATTAAAGGCTACAATACAGTATATGGATCCCGACTAAACCAAATAAAAATAAATGCAGTAAAAATCTCACAATAAAGTTAATTTAAAGGGACAGTTCAGTCAAAAATTTTAATTCTGTCATCATTCCCTCACCCTAATGCTATTCAAAAGCTGAATGACTATTTATAGCTAAGATATTTTAAGGAGTCTTAAAGGGATAGTTCACTCAAAAATGAAAATCGTGAATGTGCATACTACAGTTAGCGGAAGTTAGAGATTGCCGTTTTATAAAATTTTAGATATGGATATTTTTCTTACAAAAAACGCATCGATTCGCTACAGCAGGCCTTTATTCACCCCGCGGAGCCACGTGAAGCACTTATTTGTTTTTTATTATGGATGGATGCGCTTTTTTGGACTTCTTTTGGACGGTTGAAAAATAACAGCCATTCACTGCCATTATAAAGCTTGGAAGAGCCAGGACATTTTTAAATATAACTCTGATTGGATTTGTCTGAAAGAAGAAAGTCATATACATTTAGAAGGGCTTGAGGGTGAGTAAATCATGGGGTGATTTTCATTTTTGGGTGAATTAATGCTTTAATTGTTTTTGTACATACAATTAAAAGAATGGGTCCAAAAAATTAGACCCCTTTGACTTTCACTGTATTGACTTTTTTACAAGTATTTGCCCTTAAAATTCAAGCAAAAATGTTGGAAAAGCTCATTTAAGATCATTATAAAACCAGGTATTTTTCAGCACAATAAAACAGCCTCTCTTTGTAAGGCTCTGGTGCAGACAGGGCAAACCGTAATTAGTGAACATACTCCAAATACTGCAACCACGCTTCAGTCTCCCTGGTGAGTTTCTGAACGATCCCTACAGAAATCAGGTTACTACGGTTCACTATTTCCATCTTCCTCTCTGCCTTTCCTTGAGAAGAATCAAAAGATGGTGGAGAGCTTTCATTTGACTCCAACCATGCATACATGAAAACCTTGATATTCCTTATTTTTAATGATGAAAATATGATTTGATGAAAAACCCAACTTGGTGTTTGATCAGAGGTCAGATGTATGCAGTCAGAGACGATTAATGTTTGTGAGATTTGTGATGAAAAGCCAGGTCGAACAGTAATATCATACACATCATACACATAGTAGATGTAAATTAACATAATTAAACTATGAAAAAAAAAAAAAAAGTATTGGTAAAATTATCATACCATCTTTTGAGACGTTGAGTCTTTAATCTAAAAGCAATTATATTAGACACACTGCATGGAGAAAATCTTAGTAGAAAAAAATTATAGTTGAATTTTCCCCATGTGGAAGAAGCAGGAAAATCAATATTCATAATTGTCCCAATGTGTGCATGCATAATGTGCCATATTTGCATAAACAAGTGAAGATTTTGTTATTTTTGTACTAGAGAAACATCATTGCAACTAATTACACTGATGTAGAATGACTGTTCATTAGTTTAAATGTGAGGAGAATATGAGATTAGCAAAAATCCAGAATGTCACATTTTAATTTCACAAATTGATTTGCCATTTTCAATATAATGCACATTTACTTTCTTTCTGAAAATTAGCAGAGGTGCATAACAGTAAACTTGGTTTCATTATAAATAAATAAAAAATATTTTATGAAAATGTATTTACCAGTCAAAATACTATATTAAAAAAGTGAAGTATAAATATTTTTTTCATAATTGTACATCTTCCTAAACATATTTTGGTCCATAATTGATTTTTTTTTGTTTTGTTTTTTAACTTTTTTGTTTTGTTTTTGTTTACTAGAAAATGTTTAAAGTTTTTTACAATGATATGAAAATTATTTAAAATATTTTCTTTATTTGAATATATATATATATATATATATATATATATACACACACACACACACACACATATATATACATATACATACATACAAATAATATTGTATATATTATTTCAATTTTAGTTATTTAAGTATTTTAAGTTAAAAAAAAAAAAGAAAAATGTTGCTTTGGCAACCAGCTAAGATAAGAAGTAGAATTTTTCATATATATATATTATTTTCTTTCAGTTGGCATTTATTTTATTTTAAGTAGCAACATTTTTTTAAAGGTTTTAATTAACTATAATAACATTGGTATGTATGGAGGACCTCAGATGATGCCAACCCTGAAACAGCACATAGAACTACCAAATTTTACTATAAGTTTGATTTCAACATAATCATTGCTGTTAATAGTGTTCATCGTCTGTTTGATTACGTCATTAACCAATTTTTACCATACATTTCTGCCATATGTATCAACTTGACAGTCACCACTGATAAGCTACTACTAAATATATTGTAGAAACTTAATTTCCTGTAAAGCTGCTTTGCAACGATTTGTATCGTGAAAAGCGCTATACCAATAAACTTGAATTGAATTGAATGTATAAATGTCCATATAAAATTTATACGTTTTGTGTTAAGCTTTTTTTTTTTAAATTGTAATGATACTGAGTTTATTTTCTTGTACATTACTCAGCATTTTTCTAATGTAATAAATGAGCTAAAATGACTGCAGCTTGACCCCCAAATCTCTCTCACACACGTTCACAATAAAAGCCAAATCCATCCATCATCAGTTTAAAACCGAATGCGCTAAAGGCAAAGCCACACACAATCAGTCCACGGCACAGCTTTCACACAAAATACTCCCTGGGCTGCCTTCAATTTCAGCCATTAATTACAGCACTAATTTGCTGGAGTACATCTTTACAGCCGGTGTATATATGCAGCTACAGACCTCCACAGAAACGCCTATAGATCTTATTCTGTTCAGGAAAGATCTTATTAAAATGGCTGCAAGCTGTGTTTGAAGGAGCTTAGAAAGAGGACCACAGGCCAAGGTCGAGACGACCGTGAAAACACAGCAAGTGACAGACAATCACCTTACAGACCTCCCTCAGTGCTGTAGATGAACGAAGATGTTCAAATGTAAAAAAGTGTAATTGACATGAAAATTATATACTCTGTTTTTGTGAATATATATTTTGCAAGTATGAATTTCTCTCTCTCTCTCTCTCTCTCTCTCTCTCTATATATATATATATATAATAAAACAGAACATTTTAAAAACTAATCATACAATTTAAAAGAAAGAAAATATATTTTAAAATCTAATTTATTCCTGTGATTTTTTTTTAACCATTCAAATGTTTAGTGTAAGTAGGGTAACATAGGGGTAATATTTATAGCAACTGACTTCATCATTGATAATAATTAATAACTGAGCACCAATAATAAGAGATACACTCATAAAAGATACATAAAATATTAAATATTTAAAATAATTGTATTTTTAAATATTTTTATATTAAAAGCAATACTACTTCTAAAATATAATAAAGTATAGTAATATATAGTAAATTAAAAAATATTAACTTATAAAAATATAACTTCATATTTATTAACTTTTTAGTTTTATACGTATAGGGTATGCATCAGTGCAATTTTAGTATCTCTGATACTGTTTAGTTATTATTATTTTATATAGTTTTCATAAATTAAAATGAAAACAAATTTAAAATATTATAGTTTTATTGCGCTATTGTAATTTTTGTCAGTTAAGATGCCTATAATTTTCATTTATATTATAGTTATATATAAGTCTTAGTTATTTTTATACATCAAATTAAATGAAAATGAAAAATGTATATATTTATATGTCTATATAGTTTTTCTTAATTTATATATTTATATTAGTTTTAGTTATTTTAGTACATCAAATTAAATCTAATTAAATTTAAGTATAATAACCTTAATTTGCATAAAATCAAATAAATTTAAAAAATGTTGCAAAATATATAATAAATAAGTGAAGTGATTTTTTTGAGACGTGTCATGGTTTAATGAAGTGATACAGTATCTGTGTACCACGCCACAGTTTTTAATTAAATTCGGCTTGTTCCTGTCATAGTGTCATCATGCTCTGTTTCCTGCCAGTAAGTCTTGGCAGTAAGATGTGTCACACACAGCTCACCAATGCATTACAGACGAGAGCTGTGCGTTTACAGGGGGCCGAGCATACGGCCAAGAACAAAGAGTAATTAAAGAAAACGTCAATTTCAATGTTCTTCAGCCTTTCCTCGTTAAGGAGCCTTAACCTCACACTCTGACCACTCAAGTGCATGAGAACAACGCTTCACCACAGGTTGAAACTCAATTAACTTGGCATTTATAGCTTGGTACTCAAATCGCAATCTGTGTGAGAAAGCAATACAGTAATGCTGTTGTGCTGCTGAGAGGTTTGTGTTTGTAGCTCCGTGTACCTTCGCTTTTTATTGAATCTCTACTTTACTTTCAATCCCTTTTGTCTAAAGTGATAATATATAACTTAATTCCCACCATATTTCTGGTGTTATCTTTCAAACTAATCTAACTAATTTGATCGTTCTCCTTTAAAAACCGCGAGTGCAGCTTGTTAGCCCGTTAGCTTGTCACTCGTGGTTCCATTTGCATTTCTATTCGCGCCTATTATTATTTTATTTTTTCCACGCTCCGTTTTCATGAGCTCATCAAACAACAGTGGTAAGTGGTAAGTTAAGTTGGTATCATTCATCAATCACGGTGAGTAATGGCTTCTTCTCCTGCTATTGTTGTTTGCACTGTTTGCCACATGTATAGTTTATCTGTCTCTGTCAGCAGCGAGGATTCACATGTGATAAATGCAGGAAATAGTTAGGCTGACAGAGAAGGTTTTAGAACTAGAGACACGCATCCAAACTTTAGTTGAGGATAGTAAGAATGTGAGGGCTGTAGATACTGCTTTGGATGCGACTAGCTCAAGGAGTCCTGTACATTGTTCGGTTTCGGTTGAGCCCGTGCAGCAGGGCAACTGGGTGACAGTGAGGCGGCATAGTCGCGGGTCAAAACACCACTCTTCCGTTCGATCAGAACATCAAACAGGTTCTCCCCACTCAGTGAAGCACCCACTGAGAAACCTGATGAAAGTGCTCTAGTTATTGGCGATTCTATTGTACGGAACGTGAAAATAGAGACACCAGCCACCATAGTCCATTGTTTACCGGGAGCCAGAGCGCCTGACATCTTGGCAAATTTAAAAGTGCTGACTAATGCTAAACGTAAATTCAGTAAGATTGTTATCCACGTCGGCGCTAATGATGTTCGACTTCGCCAGTCGGAGATCACCAAAAATAATGTTAAAGAGGTGTGTGAACTTGCAAGTACGATGTCAGACACTGTAATATGCTCTGGTCCGCTCCTGCTTACCGTGGTGATGAGATTCATAGCAGACTGTCGTCACTTAATGGCTGGATGTCTAAGTGGTGCCCGCAAAATAACATAGGCTTTATAGACAATTGGAAGAATTTTTGGGGCAGACCTGACCTGTTGAAAAGAGATGGTGTTCATCCCTCCTGGGGTGGTGCCGCTCTTCTCTCTAGAAATATGGCACATAGTCTTAGAGTTTGTACTTGACTAACTGGAGCCCAGGTCAGGAAGCAGACAGACTGGCTAAACCGATCGTCTGCTAGCCGCCTCACGCCACCAAAGTCAGTTAACTCTCAGCACATAGAAACTTTGTCACCTAGATATCACACTATAGAGACTGTGTCTGTTCCCCGAACTAGAAAATACAGAAAACATCCAAACCAAAGTAATAGTAACAATTTAATTGATGTTCAACAAATAAAAACGATATAATACAGATAAACACATGATAAAGCTTGGCTTATTAAATATTAGATCCCTTTCTTCAAAAGCACTTTTTGTAAATGATATGTTCACTGACCATAAACTAGATGTGCTTTGTCTGACAGAAACCTGGCTAAAACAAGATGATTACATTACTTTAAACGAGTCTACACCCCAAGATTACTGTTACAAACATGAACCGCGTCCAAAAGGTAAAGGGGAGGTGTTGCTACAATTTATAGAAATATTTTCAGTATCTCTCAGAGGTTGGGTTTCAAGTATAATTCGTTCAAGTAATGGTGCTTCATATAACGTTATCCAAAGAAACAAGTGTTAATGATAAATCCTGTGATGTTTGTACTGGCTACTGTATACAGGCCACCAGGGCACCATACAGACTTTATTAAAGAATTTTCTGATCTTCTATCGGAGTTAGTGCTGACTGCAGATAAAGTCCTAATCGTTGGTGATTTTAATATCCATGTTGATAATGACAGAGATTCGTTGGGATCAGCATTTATAGACATTCTAAACTCAATTGGTGTTAAACAACACGTGTCAGGACCTACTCATTGTCGAAATCATACTCTAGATTTAATACTGTCACATGGAATTGATGTCAGTGGCGTTGAAATTTTGCAGCAGAGCGATGATATCTCAGATCATTATCTAGTCTCCTGTATATTCCATATAGCTAAAGCTGTAAAGCCAACTTCTTGTTACAAATATGGTAGAACCATTACCTCTACCACAAAAGACTGCTTTATAAATAATCTTCCTGACTTATCTCAGTTCCTCAGCATATCCAATAGCTCAGAACAACTTGATGATGTAACAGGAACTATGGACTCTCTCTTTTCTAGCACTTTAGATGCGGTTGCTCCTTTACGCTTAAGGAAGATTAAGGATAAGAGTCCAACACCGTGGTATAATGAGCACACTCGCGCCTAAAGAGAGCAGCCCGGAAAATGGAGCGCAGCTGGAGGAAAACTAAATTAGAGGTATTTCGTTTAGCTTGGCGGAAAGTACCCTATCCTACAGAAAAGCATTAAAACTGCTAGATCTGATTACTTTTCGTCTCTTCTAGAAGAAAACAAACATAACCCCGATATTTATTCAATACAGTAACTAAATTAACGAAAAATCAAGCATCAACAGGTGTTGGCATTTCCCAAGAGCATAGCAGTAATGACTTTATGAATTACTTCACTTCCAAGATCGATACTATCAGAGATAAAATTGTATCCCTGCAGCCGTCAACTACAGTATCGCATCAGATAGCGCACAATAGACCCCTGAGGAACAATTCCACTCATTCTCTACTGTAGGAGAGGAAGAATTGTATAAACTTGTTAAATCATCTAAACCAACAACATGTATGTTAGACCCGATTCCATCTAAACTACTAAAAGAGCTGCTTCCAGAAGTCATAGATCCTCTTTTGGCTATTATTAATTCATCATTGTCATTAGGATATGTCCCCAAAACCTTCAAATTGGCTGTTATTAAGCCTCTCATTAAAAACCACAACTTGACCCCAAAGATCTAGTTAATTACAGACCGATCTCAAATCTCCTTTTCTGTCAAAGATACTAGAAAAGGTAGTATCCTCACAATTATATTCCTTCCTAGAGAAAATGATATCTGTGAGGAATTCCAGTCAGGATTTAGATCGTATCATAGTACTGAGACTGCTCTCATTAGAGTTACAAATGACCTGCTTCTATCATCTGATTGTGGTTGTATCTCTTTATTAGTTCTACTGGATCTTAGCGCTGCGTTCGACACTATCGACCACAACATTCTTTTGAATAGACTACAAAACTTTGTTGGCATTAGTGGAAGTGCCTTAGCATGGTTCAAATCGTACTTATCTGACCGCCATCAGTTCGTAGCAGTGAATGAAGAGGTATCATATCGATCACAAGTGCAGTATGGAGTACCTCAAGGCTCAGTACTAGGGCCGTTACTTTTCACGCTCTATATGTTACCCTTGGGAGATATTATCAGGAGACATGGTGTTAGCTTTCACTGTTATGCTGATGATACTCAGCTCTATATTTCTTCGGCCCGGTGAAACACACCAAATTGAGAAACTAACGGAATGCATAGTCGATATAAAAACTGGATGACGAGTAATTTTTACTGCTAAATTCTGAAAAACAGAGGTGTTAATTATCGGACCTAAAACCCCACATGTAACCTAGAACATTATCTAACACTTGACGGCTGCTCTGTCAATTCTTCTTCATCAGTCAGGAACCTAGGTGTGCTGTTCGATAGCAATCTGTCATTTGAAAGCCATGTTTCTAGCATCTGTAAAACTGCATTTTTCATCTCAAAAGCATATCTAAATTGCGACCAATGCTCTCAACGTCAAATGCAGAAATGTTAATTCATGCGTTTATGACCTCAAGGTTAGACTATTGTAATGCTTTATTGGGTGGTTGTTCTGCACGCTTGATCAACAAACTACAGTTGGTCCAAAATGCAGCAGCTAGAGTCCTTACTAGAACCAGGAAATATGACCATATTAGCCCGGTTCTGTCAACACTGCACTGGCTCCCTATCAAGCATCGGATAGATTTTAAAATCTTGTTAATTACTTATAAAGCCCTGAATGGTTTAGCTCCTCAGTACTTGAGCGAGCTCTTATCGCATTATAGTCCTCCACGTCCGCTGCGTTCTCAAAACTCTGGCCGTTTGATAATACCTAGAATATCAAAATCGACTGCGGGCGGCAGATCCTTTTCCTATTTAGCACCCAAACTCTGGAACAGTCTACCTAACACTGTTCGGGAGGCAGACACACTCTGTCAGTTTAAATCTAGATTAAAGACCCATCTCTTTAGCCTGGCTTACACATAACACATTAATACGCTTCTATTATTCAAATCCGTTAAAGGATTGTTAGGCTGCATTAATTAGATCAACCGAACCGGGAACACTCCCCATAACACACGATGTACTCGTTACATCGTAAGTTGAATGGCATCTGCGCTAATGTTTGTCTGTTTCTTTCCTAGTCTGTTTCTCGGTCCGTGTCCGATCAGATGGTGGGTCGGCGCCGGAGGTGACGTCTGCGGCCCTGATCGTCGGCGGAGACCAGGACGCCCGGATGACCCCCAGAGATATATCCCCAGATATATCAACCAAAATAACAAAATAACTAAAATATAATAAAATACCTAACTACATAATACTACTATTGTTAGAAATTGCAACAAAATTAAAATAGAAATATAAACTTTTGAACTGCGGGTTTCGTCTGGTCAGAGGAGAACTGGCCCCGACTGAGCCTGGTTTCTCCCAAGGTTTTTCTCCATTATGTCTCAGAGGAGTTTTGGTTCCTTGCCGCTGTCGCCTCTGGCTTGCTCAGTTGGGGACACTTAATTTCTAGCGATTATCGCCGATTTGATTGCACAGATACTATTTAAACTAAACTGAGCTAGACAATGACATCTCTGAATTCAATAATGAAATGCCTTTAACTGAAAATTGAGTGTTTAATCTTATCATTATACATTACTGACACTCTATCCTCCAATTTGATACTGTTAAGTGCTTTGACACAATCTGTATTGTAAAAGCGCTATATAAATAAAGGTGACTTGACTTGACTTAATGTTTAAGAGCTTTATAATTTTTTTAAATATCTTGTTTTAAGGACAATTTTGTTTTTAAATGACATAGGAAGGCCTGTAGAAATTATGGTTTAGATATGATCCGGATGCATTGAGCTTTGGTGTTCATTTGGGAAAAACAGGTTTGAATCCAGCAAGCAATATATCCAAATCTGATTTCTCGCTAAAAGAAATAGCAAAAAGTCCCCAAAAATGCACCCACAGCACAAGCTGAATAAAAACGAGGAGTCTGACATCTCTATCAGCCCAAATCAAGGTCTAGTTAGACGGCGAGATGTGTGCTGTGTTAGTAAAAGCAGCTGTCAAACTCTGCTGGTGAGGATCTGCGCTGTCACATGTCCGCGAGCGAGAGCGAGAGCGATCGTATGCGTATGTCTCTGTGAATGCAGACTGCTGCTGTTTTAATAAGCAGTGAGTGATTTGTACATGTCAGAGAGAGTCTAGTCTGTAGATCCTGACCCAACTCAGGCTTCATTACACAGCGGTGCCATAAATCCACACTCGCGGCCTCCGTAACAATGCTAAATCACAGAACAAATCATCCCCACTGACTCAAATTGATTTCCCCTCTTTTACGTCTAGAGACCATTTTGAAAATCTAATCAACCTCGGCTGTCAAGGCAGCTAGATCATGTCTGGAAATGTCTCTATGCACTGTTAACATCACGCAATTTAATCCCACCGGTCACAATTGTGACCATAAAGAAGTTTTTCATTTATAAAGCTCTAAAAACCTTACCGACTGATGTTTTAGTGCACTTCCTGCAAATATGGAATAAATAAAGGGTCTCAATTAAATATGTGCAGTTTCACATGATTAGTGCAAATTGTCAGTTTATGTCCTGTTTGCACCTTGAGCAGATGATGGATGCATCAAAGCTCCAAAACGAAAGGCTAGTAAAGTACGTTAACATAAAGATATGACAAAGATTTTTGGTACACATTATCTTTAGGCTGTCTAGTATTAATATATGCATTCGCATATATTCAGTTTTGTTGAGTGTGGTCACAGAGTGAGTAAACATGTTGATGGTCACAATAGTGACCGGTGGGAAAACAGTGAACTTAGGTATGCAATACAAATCCAATTGCAGTAGCTAGTGAAAATGACAATAAAATGTTGCAATGACAAAATATTGCACTAAATTATAAATTGAAATGTTACAAAAAATGTACAATAATGATGTTGTAATACTCGTAGCATTGATATGAAAATTTGATGTTATATTTTACAAAAAAATAATTTTGAAATGTGGTGATGGTTGAATTTTTTTGTTTTTTATCTCAGTTTTCCTATCAATAAAGTTTTTTTTATGCATAATAGAATGTGACCCTAGAATGTGATCTAACAGTTTAAAATAGATGAGCTAAGATATATAACCATTTTTATGACTGCAGAAATATGTGATTTCAGTGCTCGCCTTTTTTTTTAAATATATTTATGGTGGGGTGGGCCTACACTGTAAACAATTACTGTGATTTTAACGGTAAAAAACTGTGAAAGTGCTACAGTAAAAACCTGTTCAATGGTTAACGGTAAGTTCCTGTAAAATTTACAGGGGAAAAACGTAAAATGACATTCCCAGAATTCCCTGCGTTGCATTTCAAATTTTGTTTGAATTTGATGTTTTTTTCTTTGAAATAACTATGTTGTTTCTTAGTTTTTTCTTATCAGTTATGTTTATTAGGCTTGTATGTTACATCTAATATTGTTAAATTAATGTTTATTGCATATTTCAGTTTAATGAGACTCACCATGCTGGTGTTTAGTGCTTGTGTGAATGACACTGTGCACCTTCTGTATATGTTGTTATTTAAAAGCTGCTTGTGATGGGCTTTGGTTCATCATGTGACTTTCTCATCACCACCTGCATTTGGTGACTATCAGTGTATTTCAAAGGTACAAAACAGATTTCAGTAATTTAATAGGTTGGTATATTAACATTGTATCAGTTAATGAAATTACGGTATTTAACTGTAAATTTAATTGAAAATCGTAAAACCTAAAATGTTGTTACCGTATTTTTTACGGTAGAATTCTGGCAACCACAGCTGCCGTTTTTTTACTGTAAATTTTACGGAATTTTTCTTACAGTGCATATGTTATACATGCAGTTTAGAGTTAATTAAAAATCTAATTTTATTTACACTAAAATTGTTATGTAGAATATCTGTCATGAAGCTTCTTTAGGAAAGTACTACATAAAAAATGTTTTTTAATTAAAATAAATAAAAGTAAAAAATTATGTTGCAAAACAGCTAAACATCTTACAGATTCCGAAAGCAGAGTGTAATGAGATATGAGAGAGCGCTGGTACAACGAAAGTGTGTGTAAGTGGTGTTTATCCTGACACAAGCAGCAGCTGCGTCAAGCTCTGTGTGTTACACTTGTCGACAGTAATAATCAGCTCTGTCTCCTCAATTGAACAGGGGACTGACAGTTTCACCAGGAACACACACCAATCCAATTAAGCCCTAATTGAGTGTTGCAAGGTCCATTGATTACAACTGCCTCTGAGTAATAGAAGGAGCAAGCAGCGAGACGACCTCAGAAATTAGGCACGCAACCCTGGAGGTTTCAGGGTGTCAGAACGTAATGTTGAGGCCAATGAGGGTGAATCTGCTTTGGAGACTCTGATTGCTTTCTTCTGTCAAGACTCCACAACCATTCAATGTCACACAGACAAGTACTTTCAGAAAATAGATGTTGTTAAGGGGAGACACTGCAGGCAAAAACACTGTTTTTTTAATGCACCTGTCAATTTTGAGATTTTGGGCTTTTTGGTTTTTCATAAAGTGTTTTTTCAGACTAGTAGAACGAAAAAATCCAAAAGACACTGTTAAGTGTTTCTTTTATAGCACTTTATCTATTTGTGTCAATAGATTTCAATTACAACACATATTTTTAAAGGCTGTTTTCTCAAAATGAGTTTTTTCTCCTACACTGAGCCATAAATCTCCACTTCAGTAGCACTTACACACACCAAACTTTACATTTTTATTCCTGTCTATATCCTGAAGGTTTTTACAGAGGGATTTGTCTGTTCTAAGTATTTTCTGAATTATGGAGTGACAAAATGAGATACCCAAAATTCCCTCTGTAAAAACTTTTGACTGTAATATGTCAAAAAAATTAAACAAGAATTTTGAAACTGACTTCATCCAGTGTTTAGATTTTTGTACTAGAAATGTATGCAAATTAGTGCATATTTCATTAAATAATGCCTCATTTGCATATTTAAACCTAACATTTTAGAAAACTTGTAATACAAAAAATGTTTGCAATTATCAATGTAATCAATCAACTAGGTAAGTAAGGCGATAACTATTAGTTAATTTTTTTTACCCTATTCACCTGCAGTGTCTCGCCTTAAGCTACATATCGAAGAGGACAGAGAATGATACTTACACGAGTGTGAAAAAGCAGCTCTGGCAAGGTGCTGGTGTGTCTTCTATTAGAAAGATTGGTTTGACACTCAAAAAGGTGTCAGGAATGATCCTGGGTTGTTTTGTAAGCGAAACAATTTCACCTCGAGAAGAAAGACGAGGACTGTCATTAGAAGTGTGTGATTTAACCTCAACGTTTTGATCTGGATTATCTGCGTTCACATTGCCCATACAGTCTGAATCTGGATTAACCATGTCCACATTGTCCTTAAAAGGCATAAAAATATTATATTATAAAATGCTATATTATTTTGTATTGTATATTGTATTTATTGAATCCTTGATATGATTGAAATTTTTGAATGTTTTTGAAAACTTTTATGCTCACCAAGGCTGCATTTATTTGTTTAGAAATACTGTAAAATTGTGAAATATTATTATAATTTAAAAGAACTAATTTCTATTGTAATATATTGTAAAATGTTATTTATTCCTGTGATGCAAAGTTGAATTTTCAGCATCATTACTCCAGTCTTCAGTGTCACATGATCCTTCAGAAATCATTCTGATATCCTGGTTTTCTGCTCATTTCTTATTATTATCAATACTGAAAACAGTGCTGTTTTTGATATTGACAATAATAACCATGATACATTTTTTTCAGGATTATTTGATGAATGCAAATTCATTTGAAATCTTTTGTAACATTATAAAAGTCTTTGCTGTCCATTTTGATCAATTTAATGTGTCCTCACTGAATTAAAGCATTAATTTCTAAGAAAAAAATCCATCTTACCATCTGTTGCAAGGCTTTACAAATTCTTCATTAGAAGATTCCTCGGCTCCAGGATGGTCACAGTCCCAAAGCCTTTTCTGGCCTGATGGAAGGCCACAGAGTAAACATGCGTCTGCAGTGCACGGCCAGGTAGTCGTTCTGGACCTGAAGCAGGGTCATGATGGCACTGTGGCTGCAGAGCTCCTCATCCAGCCCTGCGAGGAGGTTCATGCGATGAGCGTTGGTTCATGGGTAAATGGCAAAGAACCCCTCTCCTGCTTTCATGCTTGAATCTGACACACAGATGGCTTCAACTTTAAGACGATTGGCTGCTAGATGTTCTCCCAGCTGAATCTTTTCAAAATTTCTTGCTTTTTCAGCCCTTTGTTGCCCCTGTGCCAACTTTTCTGAGACCTGTAGCAGGCATCAAATTTGAAATGAGCTCATTTTGTGCATTAAATTGTAAAATTTCTAAGTTTAAACATTTGTTATGTTATCTATGTTCTATTGTGAATAAAATATTTGCTCATGTGATTTGAAATTTTTATTTTATTCAAATTTAAAAAACATCCCAACATTTACGGAATTCGGGTTGTATGTACAAATGTCATTTTTAATGTATTTGTGAACAAAATAATAGATATAAAAAAAAAAAAAATTAAAACCTGCGTAATATCATTGACCCATAAATGTGAAAGACTATTGGGGCTCTAAAACTGGCCTACCACTGAGTGAAGACAAACTTCTTGTGTATGAAAGAATAAACCTCAACCAAAATGGCCTGTGTGATGGTATCAGTACAGAATGAACTTTCCTCCAAAACATCTCCATCTTCAAGACTCAGACTCTGGAACCAGAATCTTCTAGTAGAGGATTTTCTACGGTCAAAACCAGCTGATACTCACCAACCTGATTAAACCGCACATACACTACCTCAAAAACAAAATCCTGAGCCATTCTCGCTGCATAATAAGAGAAGATTAAGAAAAACAAATGTTGTGAGAAAAGTTATGTTAATTAGAATCCAATTATAGCACTGCAGCTGGTTTGCATTGGATACAGAACATATAGTGCATATATAGGTTTTGTTCTGTTGTTAACTTGCTATAGCTTCAGTCAGAAGGTTCTGCTTGTCATAAAGAGGTTACTGATCCCCACAGAAAATTAAAGGCATTATAAAGCTTCGTCCTATGGTATACACCTCATGTTTCTGTGACATGCATGCAATGCATGTGTGCATTGGTGGGTTCAGCAATAAAATACAAATGTTTTGTATGGTTTGCATTCTGTTACAGAAAACTTTGCTCCTTTACTATGTGAATGCAGAGCAAAACATGTATCAATTTCCCTTGATGTTTCGTATCAGTGATCAAAGGCCACTGCGCTGAACTTCAGCCAAGAGGTGTCCTATCTTACAACAGCACTTTCCTTGTGTCTTTTTTCTTCCGAAGTTTGTTACCAAGATATTGTGGCCACTGCAAAAAAGGGTCAAAGTCTGCAGAGACAGCATGCAGTGTTTATACAAAACCTCATTCAAAACACTGAACATATGGTTATTGCAAAGCTGTTAAGTAGGAAACACAAGTGTGTGATACCCAAAAATCCACTTTGCTGAAGAAACTTGATTTCAGAATATACAGGAATTTGCACACTGCAAAGGGTCTCAAGGTGGAACTGAACTTTGGGATCTCTAGGAATCAAGGTAAGGAGTCATTCACAATTAAATTAAATTATAGTTAGATTAAATTGTTTTCATTTTTTGTGATTTAGTTGTATTATTATTTTTATTTAATTTTTGGTATTTAATGCTAAAACTATTGGGAAATATAATAATAATAATAATAAAACCTTTGTACTTTTCACAAATAAAAAAAAATATTTAGATAAAAACAGAAAATAAAGTAAATAGAGCAGCATATAAAAAATGCAATGTAAATATACAAATTTAACAGACAAGCACATCCAAATATATCATAAATGTCAATAGAACATTTGCATAATTAAACTAGATTAAAAAAAAAGTTGGTCAAGTTTTTAGCATTTGAACATTCCGACAATGCAAGTCTATGGGATTTTTATGATTTTTAATCTTCAGTTTTATGAAAACTCATGAAGTCCAATCAGTTAGAATAGATAAAGCACACTATGTCAGATCAGTCTGAAGAGCTGGGCTGAGTTTGGTGGTTCTAGCTTAAAAGCTCTAGGAGGAGCGTTCAGAAATTTAGTCTAAGAATAATAATAATAATAATAATAATAAGCTTTAGTAGCAGATAAAGCTTTCTCAAGCCAACCTAATTATCGATTGTCATGTATATGAATGCATCAAAGATGATGGATCAGTTCACACAATCATACATAATTGTTCGTAAATGTCAGGTGAATTAACGTGCGCGCGCACGCGTTTGCGTGTCAGGTGAGCGTTTTTATCTGAAGTCAGGAGATGGTGAGTTATCAAAATAATTTGCGTTTCACACATGCCATTGAAAACCCAGCTAATAAAACTGCGTGCTACATTCATAAAAATCCATTACTGATGCTAAGTAACGTAACCTAACGTTAACCTCCTCGCGCACTTGTTGTTAATACGCAAAAGCAAATCAACAACATTTCGGAGTGTAACAAACCACTTGCACCTTGCATGCACTTCGGGGAGAAGTTAGTGGCGTTTGACTGTTTTCTCTCTCACACACACGCACTGAACAAACCTCTTAAAACTTCGGCGTCTAAACTCACTTGGTACCGTGCTACAGACATGATGATTGAGTGCCGTTACTTCCACACTTACGATTTTCGACGATAAAATGTTGAGACGCTGAAGGAGTAACCTGAGCTCCGCGCTTTTTTTTTTTTTTTTTTTTTTTTTGGTGCTTGGGCAAGTAACCCACCAACACACCTTAGCAACTGCATAGAGACATGCTAAAAGTCTCTGAGAAAACTCTAGCAACGCCCTAGCACTGTGGCGCCGATTAGTGAAGCGTTGAAATTTGCATTTTGGCACGGGACAAAACAGACCATAACAAAAGTAGCCTATATTTATTCTAGTTTTTAATTCATACCACACCTATTTTGTACAGAATAGCCTAAGTCACAAATTATATTTTAATGTGATTTAACAATAGTCAAGTCACGTGACTGAAATTTACTGCTGTAGGCATTCACCAGCATATATGAGTATGCGGGTAAAGTTGGATATACATCCAGCATTATATAGAGAGCTGTACAATATTTGCAAGGATAAACTATGGAGGCTATAGTAATAGCAGTAATAAATCTAGTTTTAGTGAGTATACTATATGCAAATAAAGTTGGTTTTACCATCATAAAACAGATTTTCAGCCTGCCTACTGTTTAAAACAATTGTGTATTTTATCTTAATTGTGCAATGCTATTTTGTACATGCGATTTGGCCAGTTTTATGGTAAATAAAAAAATACAAATAAATCTATATTAAAGGTGGGGTATGTATTTTTTCAAAAACGCTTTAGAAAAGGAGTCGGGGCCGAGTACCAAAACAAACTTGTAGCCAATCAGCAGTAAGGGGCGTGTCTACTCATGATGCCAGGAGAGAGCGCTCATCAGTGCACATGAGGGACATTAGCCGAGCCGAGCAACGAAAGAATGATAGAGATTGCGGATAAAAAACAAAAGAGGAAAACATCTGCGGAACAAAAGAAGGCTTGTCTACACTGGACGCGACAGTTGTAGTGTTGCCGAGCCGCACCAGCTAAAGTCTGGACGTGACAAAGCGATGAAATGAAAGCGGCAGGGATCCAGTGTAGACAGCATTACTGATTATAATGAGTATTTTGCCGCACCGCTCGCGTCCGGTGTTACGATAAGGCAAGAAGTAGTACCCCTGTAAATATCGGATCAGCTTTCCAGCGCTGGAGAGAACTCAAGGAGCGGAAAGGCCTGCGATCGGACGCCGAGGTTGCTTTGTTTCTTCTCGATCGTGAGTAACATTGGTTTTGCTTTGTTTCACAGAACTAATCGTTGCCTGGGATGCGTATGTATGTGTGAGGCAGAGCTATCAAAATAGGGGCGAGACCTTTTTGGGGTAGGGGTGTGTTTGTTTTGGTGATTTCAAATATCAACATTGGCTACCAGAAATCACTTACCCCACCTTTAATCCACCTTTAATTTAATACATTTCAACAAATATATTATCAATGCTGTCTTGCTGCATCTGAACTTTTGAATAACTGATTATTTCTCAACTGCCAAAAAAGTATCTTCTATATAGTTATGAATGTAATCCGGACGTACTACATTTGCCGTGTTGTTGTTGTTGTTATTATTATTATTATTATTATATTACGTGACCTACCATAATGGAATATGGGAGTAATGATTGTGTTTAGATGTGCCATTTTCAGTTTTCATCATTCATTTCTCATGTACTTTATCTTTATTAACTTCAACTGCGTCTCTTCTCCATGTACAGTTAGAAAATCATTGTCAGCTAATGCAACAGCAGTCTCGGTTGTCACCTGACCTTTTTATCCTCCACTAAAAGCTTCACTGTCAATGGCACGGCACCATGGAGACCGTTTTCTTGGTAAATGGTGACTGGAGGTCGTCCCCAGAGCCCTTGAGTGATGGTGGCTCATATGAAGTCATTACAGGCAGCATCCATCTTGGGCTGTGTGCTCAATGGTGTTGCCTCCTTAATCAGTTTCATCCTTGTCAAGAGCTCCTGTGGACACTGACAGGATCCCATTTAGGTTTAACCATGCCAGAATGAATCTACACAGTTTCAAAGGCCACCCACAATGGTGGTCCATGATGCTGACGGGATTCACAGTGTAATTCTGTTGGGATCATTTGTTGCGAAAGCACCAGTCCAGTATGTAATGGTGTGAATGTAACTGTAGGAGGGATATTACACAGATCAAGCTTCTACATGTGTCAGCCTGACTCATTATGAAAATAATGATGGTTCATGTCTCCAGTGAATGGTGCACTGTATCTTTTTTTGGAGGGAATGGCTGCATTGGATTCTTTGAAATAGGAGAGGAGAGATAGGATAGTCAAAGTTCGAAAAGGTGTTAGCCTTATAACTGTCAGGTAGATCCAAGTAGGTTTCATAATTCATTGTCAAAATTATTTGGAAATTAGATGTGTCAGAACCAACCATTGACCTTCTCCAAACCAGATATAAGCAAACTTTCAGGCACACTTCCATGATGTAATCAAAGCTCTTCAAAGCATTCTTTGTTCTGCGACCTTTGTTTGTAAATCCTGCTTTGCTTTTGTCTCCACGAATGTGGTTTGAGAAGGTTTGCCCTTTCTCAGGTTCTCGGCATTGTTATAAATGGATTTTTGGAGCTTTTCTTAACCGTCTTTGACTATAATCCCAGCATAATGAGGGCAACAATGCAGCTGAAGTTTGCGAATACCTCCAAGTTCCCTCATACTAAAGAAGGAACGTGGTCATTTGGTGGGCGTGGCAACACAACTTAAAGGTATAGTTCACCAAAAAAGTTCTGAAAATATACTCGCCTTCAGGCAATTCAAGTCGTAGAGTTTATTTCTAAATGGGAATAGATTTGGAGAAATTTAGCACTGCAACATTTGTTCACCAATGGATCCTCTGCAGTGAATGGGTGCCGTCAGAATGAGAGTCCAAACAGCTGATAAAAACATCACAGGAATCCACACCACTACAGTCCATCAATTATTATCTTGTGAAATGAAAAGCTGTGTGTTTGTAAGAACACCTTGGCAAGTTGGCCAGTGTTTTGAGTGATTGTTAGTCCACTGTTATGCGGTTATTGGTTGGTTGGTGTTTGTACGCTCATTCATATCATAAATGTCTTATTAGTTCTTAGGTATGAAATCTACAAAAATGACAAAGCATTAGGTTTAGGCATCTTAAAAACACTTTAGGTTAAAAATATTTGAGATTGTGTTAGAATATCAGTTTGAAAACCTTATTGTAATCATTTTATCTTTTGAAGATAAAATTCTGCAGTGTAACCTGTACTGCGTCTGACTTGATTCCTCACGTGTGTGTCAATACATGAGTGTGGTTCATGGAAATGACTTCCTTATACCTCACGCTTTGAGTCACCATTGGGAATCTCCACCTGATAACAGGACCGACACTCTCACACATGAATTTCCCTGTTATCAGGGTGGAATATGTCAGCATTCGGCCCCCACACAGTTCCAGTCTGTTTTGACTTGGGTTTTATAAGTCCTGCTCTCATTCAGACTCTCAATACCAGCCCATGGAAGTCCACCTAATCCCTCTGAACTACAGGTGGCAGAAGAGAAAACTTCTCTCTGGATTGCTTTCACACCCCCTCTTTCTCTCTCTCCATTGCTTTTCTCTCTCTCCTGGTTTCCAGTGAGGTGGTAATCCCCCATCTGAAAAGGAGATCCAAGCTGAAGCAAAGACGTTTTGGCTTGGCATGCTACAGAAGGGGACCTGTCACATTGCTCCTCACAGCTTTCAGCCGCAGTGGTAACGGGGCACCTGACCAAGGGGCGAGAAAGGAGGAGAGAAGGAGACTTTAGGGACAAAAACTGAACAATTAGGGTGTTTTGTGTCTCACAGGAGTGTGGAAGACTGATTTCGGCTGCTGTTTAAGTTATTGGAGCTCATTGAAACTTCTGTTTCATCTGTAGGTTGGCACCATGAGTGCTGAAACTGTGAAAGACGACTACGACTACTCAGACTGGTACGAAAATGCATTGCCCACCAAACCTCCTGTCGAGTAAGTACTCTTAATTTGTGTCTTATGAATGTTTCGTTACTTTGCTGTGTTTTGTTACAAGTGGAAAAAATGAATGAAAAAAATTAATTACTTTTTTTAATATTTGTAATATATTTAGCATCATAATAATTTATGTAAAATGTATAAATTCTATAACATTGACAAACAATAATTAACAAATATTAAAAACAGTGTAAATGTTTATATATATATATATATATATATATATATATATATATATATATATATATATATATATATATATATATACATACATATATATATATATATATATATACATATTTCAAATCAAACCATATATAGTTCAATGTAAAATTTAGTAAAATTTTATAGTTAATGTTTAAATGTTAAAGCTTATAATCTTGTATAATAATACACACAGATACATATATTTATTGTTATATGTATTATTGTATATGTATTTTATATGTATATTAGATTATTTATATTAATTTTAAAATTAAATCAAACTTTGTTGTGATTCATTGTAAGTAAAAAAAAATCTGACATTTGTCATGTATTTTTGCATCATTATAACAACATGTCAAATGAATACATTTTATAACTTGACAAACAATAAATAACAGATATTAAAAATAGCATATGTTTATATATATATATATGCTATTTTTAATAAATAACTACACATTATATATCATAATTAGTAATAGTTTATATATTTAAATGTGTTATCCAAGTGTACTATCTTGGATGATAACACATATAAATATATATATATATATATATATTTAAAAGTAAAAAGAAATATTACACATTTTAAATAATTGTTATTTATAAATAATTGTATACTTTATTTTTAAAACATACATGATAAATAAATGCATTCATGGGATCTCTGGGTTTAGACATTAACTGCTGTGATTTCAGATAGATAACATGGTTAAGTTTGTCAGATATTCATTAGATATTATCTTTATTGCTGCTCATCATAGTCCGTTGCCATCTCATAATGCACTACCCAGAACATTTACACGGTTCCAAGTCTACAGGTGTGCAAACATACCTGATCATATTTCTGCTGAAATTGATATGCACATCCATCACTACGATTCATGTAGAGATTTTCTGACTTTGATCTCATCTTTGATTCTTTTCACATATACAAGAGACTTTTCGGCTGGATTTTAGGTAACAAGACACCAAACTGTGAATCTAGAGTTACTTCAGTGCGTCACATGTTAGCCTCGTCCAAGACTTCCTCAAACCAAACACAATCAGGATCTTTTCATTCATCTCTGAGTTTCTTTTATCATGGACTTTAGTAGTCGTAAGTCCATTGCAGCATTTCAGTTTACTCAGAAGCGTGAGCGGGGTTGGGTGCTGGCATTTCTCGTCAGTCACATTACCTACAACAATCGGTTTAAATGAATAATCTGCTCTTGAAAAGGTTCAGTAGAAGTGCTCTTGTTAGTAATGGTCTATTGCTTGGGAACGGAGGGGAGGAACGGAGCGCGTGCAGGCTGAGTAATCGGCCTGGATCTCACCAGCTTATGATAAATACTCTGTGTTTGTGAAATTTTCAGAGTTATCCCACCATGTGACCCCACAGCTGATGAAGGCCTCTTCCACATATGCATTGCTGCAATATCTGTGAGTTCCCTTCAGATTAGACATACTGGTTTCTTTATACTCTCAATTTACTTATTTCAATTTTTATCTTCTTCTTTTTTTTTCAGTCAGTACCATGATATACTGTAAATCAAAGTACTAGTGATAGACCAATATGCATTGGCCAGGACAATGACGCAAACAATATTTGGATATTTTAAGATGCACCTTTAGAAATCTAGAAATAACCTTGTGAATAGATAATAAACTATTTATGTTTTACTTTTTTTTAACTTTTTTTTTCTAAATCTTGAGTTAATAATTTGTCAAATAAGTCCTCGTTTTGGATTATTAAATTAATAATTATTTTTCATTTTAAGACGTGGAAAAAGCAATATCTCCAGTGTTATTTTAGTATCATTGATATACTATTAGTTTTTATTCATATTTTGATTTTGTTTTTATTTTAATATTTTCTGTTTTCATTATAATTTTAGTCAGTTTTGTAGTTTTATATATATATGTCTATTTTTTTTATTAACGTTTATGTAAGTTTTAATTGACAACTAGCTGAAATAAGAGGTTATTTTATTTAAGGAAATTGTAAGTAATGAAAGTTTTTATTTTTATTTAGTTAACTATAATAACCATGCCAATCTCTACATTGACCACTGCAAAATACCATAGTATTTCCACCAGATATCATGGTACTGTCATAGTAATTTTGTAGAAAAAAATATTTGAAAAACATTTCAAACCTGCTCATATTATTTGTTGTCACTCATCTTGTAACTCCCAGACTTCCCACTGAGTTCCTGGCCCTTTGATATTTACACAAAAAGCCATATGCTGATTGACTGTGATGGACCCATGTGGACTCAGAAGTCACCTTTGGCCATGACACTTCCTAAAAGTGTTACAGGTCACTGCAGGTCACTGATCCCAGGCCTATGCTCTCTGATAGTGCACTTACTCATACCAGAAACAGAGGCAGCGTCTTTGGAAATGGGTTCTGCCCTTGTTTCATAGGGGTCCGTGGTTTCATTTGAACCAAGAAGCTGTGATGCAGAAGGGGTTAATAAAGGGTCAAAGTCCCAGCTGCACAGGCCTCTGGTGAGCCTTTAGAGGATGTAAGACTGACATATTGTCCTCTCTTTATGTCCAAAGCTGGTGGTCATGCTGGTGCTCGCCATCCTGGCCAGACGACAGAAGCTGGGTGACAATCAAAGAGGACTTACAGGTTTACTCAGGTCAGTTTGACATCTGCCAGTAAATCACCCAGAACCTCATGCTAAAATCAGCCTCAAACCATTTTAGCCATTATGTGGCAGCTCCTTAGCCAGGTTTACATCATGACAGTGAGTTTTGCATGGGCAAAACCGCTCATATTCATTTTATTGTTATTTATAATTATGTCTTCTGTTCTTTTCTTCAGCCCAGTAAACTTTTTAGACCACACACAACACAAGGGTCTTGCTGTAGCCGTGTATGGCGTTCTCTTCTGCAAGCTGGTTGGAATGGTCCTCAGTCACCATCCGCTTCCTTTCACTAAAGACGTCACGAACAAAGGTATGGTGGCAAGATTTCTTGCTTCGTGAAGTGGTGAAATGCATTTATAGTGTGATTATGGCAGTATTTATTTCGTTTTTATGCTTCATTTTATGATATGGTCTAGTGGTAGAGGGCCCTATCATACACCCGGCGCAATGTGATGCCAGGTGCGACGCAAGTTTGCTAGTTTCAGCCCGACGCAGTTATCATTTTCAAGTCCAGCACCACGTTGTTTAAATAGCAAATGCATTTGCACCCATTTGTGCACTCATGGGCGTGCTGGTCGGAAACCGAGGTGTGTTCAGGCGCATTGTTGGCGCGTTGCTATTTTGAGGCAACTGGAAACGATTGTTTTTTCCGTCATTAAACTAGCAAAAGTGGATTCGGACATGCCCTAAGCGCACCAGCGCCTTGCGCTTCAGACCATGTGCTTAGATCGTTAAAATAGGACCCTAAGACTTAGGACTAGCAAACTAGGTTGTTGGTTCGATTCCCACGAGGAATGAACCTTGAGTCACCACCAATGTGCACTTAAACCAGTTTGGTCAAGGATGGTAATTTATGGTAATGTTATAAATTCTTTATAGATTCAAAAAGAAATCATTCTTTTCTATCATAGTGTAAATCAAAGACTCCGGGCCACCAAAGAGTTTGGGAAATTCGCCGGGTTGGAGGGATATAGTGGCTCACCCTTCACCGGTGCTATCAAATGAACACTCTCTCTATTCACCAGATGGCAGCTATCCAAACTAGGCTCAGTTCACACAAGAGGATGAAAAGTAGCACCCTACCTGATCTTTTTTTTTTTTCCTCTGAACTGCTAGTCCTTCTTAGTTGGGTTTTGTAATTGGATTATCGCCTGCATTTTTGATTCTTTAGCAAACAGGGCCTCGGACAAGGCTGTGTTTGTGTTATGTAACTGTTTGCTGCTTGAATAAATGAATTTTGACTCATAAGTCTGTTAGTGTTGATGGCCCACTATTGTTATTCTCCTCATTCTCGATCATGTGACATTTTTTGCTGTTTAAAAATCATATGATCAAGTAGCATGTAGTAATTTTAGCCAAAATAACTTACAGTACACTTCAGGGACAATCGTGCAAATCTGCATTCAGAGGATAACGGTCATTCAAAAACTGATTTATTTTTCTTGCGTTGAAGGAATGGAAAAGATTTATGAAAGCAAATAGAGACTCAGAGCGTCAGGCTAAAAAGCGCCGTTATTCTTGAACAGTTAGAAGGAGAAAGATAATTGTTTTGACCAGTTTCTATACTGGTCAACAGCAATTTTTTGAGACTATCAGATATAGTCAAATGGCAAAATTTGGTAGAAATCACCAGAGCTTATGCTACGCCTAAGTTCTACGTCATCCGCTGGAACGCCACTCTCTCATGAAAACGCGTACGAAAGTTAGCAGAAGCTAGAGATTATAAAGTTTTAAATATGGAAATGTTTCTTTCACAAACGCATCACTTCACTTCAGAAGGCCTTTATTAACCCCTCGAAGCCATGTGGAGCACTTTTTATGATTATGCACTTTATTTAGCTTCAAAATCTCAACAGCCATTCACTGCCATTATAAAGCTTGGAAAAGCCAGGACATTTTTAATATAACTCAGATTGTATTCGTCTGAAAGAAGTAAGTCATATACACCTAGGATGGCTTGAGTGCGAGTAAATCATGGGGTGATTTTCATTTTTGGGTGAACTAACCTTTTAAAGACTGATAATTGTTTTGATGAGTATTTTTATTGATATTCAGATTTTTTAACAGTTATTGGCTCTTCTGATAAATGGCATCATTTGGTAGAATACTCTAAAGAATAAAGAGATTTGTGACCATCTAGTCCATTATAATGATTTTCATATTTTTATAGTAACAGAAATAGAAAAAAAAAAAATCAGTTCATCTTTCGATCATAAAAAGCAACACTGATCAGTCTTCAAAAAAAGAAGTCCATATGATTTTTACACAATATTCCAATTATTCCGAAGCCATTCAGTAGTTTTGTATGAGCAACAGGCCCAAATTTAAATCAATTTGCACTCAGAATTTTATTTTTTGGGTGATTTATTCAGATAAGAATATCTTGCTCCGAGTCACAGTGGTAAGATATCATAGATTGCACCATTAAGGGTTTGAATTTACAACCTTTCGACGTTATATGCAAATATAGACCGTGCTGTGCTCTTTTAGGCTACGGAGAGCAGAGAGATGTTTATTAGACTATATTATTTTGTTCTTTATGTCTGTAGAGTTCTGGCTGATCCTGGCTCTGTTGTACTACCCCGCGTTGTACTACCCTCTTCTGGCCTGCGGTACGCTGCATAACAAGGTGGGTTACGTCTTGGGCAGCCTGCTGTCGTGGACGCACTTTGGAGTTCTGGTCTGGCAGAAGGTGGACTGTCCCAAAACGCCACAGGTACGACTTACCATGAATATATGGATCTGAAACATCACCTGTAGGGTATAGTAAGCATAGTTTATGGGCTCTTACTTCATTTCCCACTGAGTGTTGAATAAGACTTGCAGAAACTTTTCTGTTGCAGCTTAAGTTCATTAACCTTATCCTCTCAGTCCTCCGTTTTGTTCTCATTGTCCTCACATCTCCTAAATGAATAGTCAAACCTCAAAACAATTTGTTCTGCTTCTCAGGATCTCACCATGGAGCTTTCCTTCAGTTAATCACTTTAGTTTCTGTCAGAACCAAAGAAAAAGTACCATGTTACACAAAATGCACAAAAAATGAAATATTCTAGTTTGGCTTGAATGTACTGCCTGCTACAAACAAAAACAAGAGAATAAAACCGCAAACACTGGCCATTCAAGCCATTCCGTTATTTTTGGCCAAAATAAAGAAAACCTTGTTAGAATTGTAATATAAATTCTGAGTGAAATTTCATGATTGATTTGCACTGACAATGGGTGGGTATAGCCAGAATAAGGACTGCAAACATTTGATGTTATTTGACATTGATTTGTCTGTTTTTCTCCTTGTCTGCAGATCTATAAGTACTATGTGCTGTTCAGCAGCCTTCCTCAGATTGCTTGTCTGGCTTTTCTTAGTTTCCAGTATCCGCTGCTTCTGTTCAAAGGCTTACAGAACACTGAGACGAGCAACGCCTCTGAGGTACGAACTGTCCAAAAGCTATATTAAAAAGATGAAATTCTTAAAAAAATATATTAAATGGGTCAAAGAGGAAAAGAGGGTTTCAAGCATCAAAACCATAAAGGTTTAATACAGTTTATTTAAAAAATAAAACAAAAACGTTTAATAATCTTTGCCACTATCCTTCAAACCATGAGGTTTTGCCCATTTATCAACGTGCTTTTAATCATTTAAAATATAATAAAAATTTAGTTTGTATGTAAATGTATATATAAAAGACTGCAAGACTGCTTCACTTATTAATATCTGAAAGGTTAGTTCAGGTTGTAAAATGTCAGCTTCCCCAAAAATGAATGAAAATTATGAATTAGTAATTCATGATATTTGTAACCAATGTCTCTGATGTCTAAAATAATATATATATATATATAGATAGATAGATAAAAGAAATATAGAGAAATATAAATTAAAAAGGTGAAATTATGGCATAATCTATCCTAATTAAAGCATAATCTTGTATTATTATTTCTTTAATGTAACTGCATATATATACACACATAGTGCTGCTTGAAATTTTGTGAACCCCTTGCAGAATCTGTGAAAATGTGAGTAATTTTAACAAAATAAGAGAGATCATACAAAATGCATGTTATTTTTTATTTAGTACTGTCCTGAGTAGGATATTTTACATAAAAGATGTTTACATTTAGTCCACAAGACAAAAAAAATAGATGAACTTATTAAAATAACTCCATTCAAAAGTTTGTGAACCCTTGGTTCTTAATACTGTGTGTGGTTACCTGGATGATCTACGGCTGTTTTTGTTTTGTGATGGTTGTTCACGAGTCCCTTGTTTGTTCTTTTAATATGTTCAGCTATTTTTTTTTGTCTTGTGGACTAAATGTAAACTTACTCAGGACTGTACTAAATAAAAAGTAATATGCATTTTGTATGATCTCTCTTATGTTGTTTATTACTCACATTTTCACAGATTCTGCAAGGGGTTCACAAACAATTATAATTTTTATGACATTTGAATTCTTTTTGGAAAAAGATTGAAGTTTACAATTCAAAGTGCAAGCATTTTTTAAATTTTTTTTATATAATGTCTTTTGTTATCCGAAAAAAATAAGGTAGCTTAATATGGCTTTAGAACAGCATCAGGTTGACTAATTATTTAGGCTACTTAAGTTGTGAAGGGGTAGTAGTTACAATAAATAATAGCTATAGCTATAATGAGAGAGAGCTAGCGAGCAAAATAAGGGTTACGCGTAAAAGAGCATTAGAGTTATTTTGTTGGGGCCCCGTACCTGAAATTTGCTTAGGGCCCCCAAATCACTAAGTCCGCCCCTGTATGCGACCCTTTTACAACAGACCTGTGACCCATTTTCGGGTCACGACCCGCCAGTTAAGCACTGCTGTGTTAATTCATAATGAAGGGACTTAGCAGCATGGAAAGGCAAGAGGGGAGTTTGTAAACTCGCACCTGCATTCCAGAGCTCTAATCATTGTAAGCAGCTCAGTGGGATTGGGTTATGTTTGACTCACAGGGCACATTACACAAACAGAGTGTTGTTTTCTCATAGGAAACGCACAATACCAGTGTTATTCAGCTATAATCACTATGACGAATACGTTCGGATGAAATAAGAAAGGAGCGATCCCCTCATAACACATGCGAGTAAACAAATCTAGATACATTTTTTAGAATTAACAAAATGGCAAGCAAAGATTTTGTCACATCACACTGCATTATAGACGGTTTTTATTTTTGAGGTGTCATTTGAAAAATTCTAATCAGCATGAACAGAATGAACGTTACTATCAAAATATTTGTAGTCATTTTTTTTTTTTTTTTTTTTAATCTTTCTTGCAGGACCTCAGTAGCAGTTATTACAGAGATTATGTGAAAAAGATTCTCAAGAAGAAAAAGCCCACCAAAATCAGGTGATGCACACTTATGTGGACAACATTATTTATTAACCCAAAGGTTCGAGAAGCTAAAAACAGCAGAAATTATATTGGTAACCCATAACAAGAATTTCATAGAGAGCTGATGCTTTCCTAGAATAAGAAAGCAATATTTCTACAAGAAATATTGTAGACTTTTGAGTTTCACATTACTGTTGATTTTGATTTATTATTTTCATTATTATTATTGTCACCTCATGAGTGAAGTAACATCACATTGACCCTTTTTACATCATGATGAAAAGAAAAGTAAATCAATTAATTTTTACAAATGTTGTTATGTTGACTCCACTGGTTATACATTTAAAAACTTTTACAAAATGTCAATAATTTATAAAATTATTTTAAATATTATCATGAATAAATTATTACTTAAATTAAATTAAATAATTTAAATGATTATCAAATCATTTTATAAATAACAATTTCATAAATGTTATCAATTTTAATGTTTTTTTATCAATTTTATTATGATAAATTAGGGTTTTCAAACCCCCTAGAATGAATAAAAAATATTATAAATACTAAATAAATAATATAAATAAAAATACTAAAATAACACATTTCAGGCACATTTTGTAGCATATTAAAATGCTTGGCATACTGCAATGTGAACTAATCTTGTTAAACCCTTTTGGTAACTGAATGGATTCCAATTGCAATGAAGGCAAGGAAAGGTGAGGTATTTTCTATTGTAGCATCAGTCCACTGTACAATAGCCAGTCAGATGGGATATTGTCCATAGACTACTTCCTTCCTCATTTCCATTGACTGGCGGTGAATCACACCTACTGTAAATTGACTTATGCAAAGATTGGTAGATAGTGATCCGCCACTGTCCCAGAGTCTGAATCATGAGCTAATGCCATTCATGCTAATCTTCTTTATGCAAAAATATACTGAGTGTCTGAAATGTCATTGATTACAGTCCCGTGAGCAATGTGAGGAAATGTTTCCTTTTGCGTGGAAACTCCTTGATGTCAGTATGATATAGTCTACATAGGAATACAGTGTAATGAAGGGAAATATCCATTGATAAGAGTGGCAATTATGTAGGAAGGTATATGGAATAAAGAATATAGACAAACTTCAGATATGCCTCAGATATCAAGAGGCCATGAGGTTACAGGTTCAAATCCCATTAAAAGCCACTGTGTAAAGGGCAACTGAACCTGTAATAAAGCATCTATTATAATTGTGCATTTGAAAGAATATGAAGGGCTATTATTTTAAAATTAAATTAAATTGTTATTTCTTTTTGTTGTTTTTGACTCTTGCTTTTGCAGTTCCAGCGCATCAAAACCCAAACTGTTTGAAAGACTCAGAGATGCTGCCAAGTCTTACATCTACACACCAGAGGATGGTAAAATAAAATTAAACAATGTCTAACGTCAAAAATATATACAGATGAGGTCAAAAGTTTATATCCCCCCCTTTCAGAATCTGCAAAATGTTTATCATTTTACCTAAATAAGAGGGATCACACAAAATGCAGGTTGTTTATTTAGTACGGACCTGAATAAGATATTTCACATAAAAGATGTTTACATATAGTCCACAAGAGAAAATAATAGTAGAATTTATAAAAAAATGGCCCCGTTCAAAAGTTTACATCCCCTTGATTCTTAATACTGTGTTGTTACCTGAATGATCCACAGCTGTGTTTTTTTGTTTAGTGATAGTTGTTCATGAGTCCCTTGTTTGTCCTGAACAGTTAAACTGCCTGCTGTTCTTCAGAAAAATCCTTCAGCTCCCACAAACTCTTTGGCTTTCCAGCATTTTTGTGTATTTGAACCCTTTCTAACAATAACTGTATGATTTTGAGATCCATCTCTTCACACTGAGGACAACTGAGGGACTCATTTGCAACTATTACAGAAAGTTCAAACGCTCACTGATGCTCCAGAAGGAAAACACATGCATTAAGAGCCGGGGGGGTGAAAACCTTTTAAATTTGAAGAACATGGTAAATTGAACTTATTTTGTCTTCTGGGAAACATGTAACTATCTTATGTAGCCTCTGAAGGGCAGTACTAAATGAAAAAAACATGATATTTAGGAAAAATGTACACATCTCCATTCTGTTCAAAAGTTTTCACGCCCCGGCTCTTAATGCATAGTTAATTTACTGTAATTTCTTTTCCATCAGTTTTTAGGTTCCCTTTGAAACTAGCGATCTCTGTGGTTGTGGCGTTCATTGCGATTTATCAGGTAAACGGTTCAACAAACGAGCCCTTTTTAGAGTTATTTCTGTCTAAAAGTATTAATTAATGTGCTTTTGATTGATTTAATGTAGCATGGTAGCATTTCAAGGCATTCTCTCTATGTCTTAGATGGCGCTCTTACAGGTCACAGGCGTGCTGCCCACCCTACACATCGTCCGAAGAGGAGTAGACGAAAACATTGCCTTCCTGTTGGCCGGTTTCAATATCATCCTGTCAGATGACCGTCAGGAGGTGGTCAGGATTGTAGTGTACTATCTGTGGTGTGTGGAAAGTGAGTCAGTTGTCATTCTCATACTTCTCATACTTAGGACTTGGATGTGCTTTTAGAGAGATAAATTTACTATTATACTATGTGTATCTTGATTTACATTAGTTGGAAAGCCTATTTGCAATTTTGGATGATAACATTTTAAATCGCCAGTAAGTTTTGTTAATTGTGACAGGCACTCAGTTTGCACAGGTTCGAGTAATACAATGTAATTTATTCTGTGGCACCTATTCAGTCTGCCAAAAATAGTAAATGCTGGACAAAGCTAACAATTTCAGGACTGTCCCGCAAAATTCAGGGCAGGTTGTCACCTTAACTTACATAAATATCAATTTTTAAAAAATGACACTTATGACTGGTATTTATGAAATTACATATAAAGATGCACTTAAGTGTGTCAAAAAATTACTTTAAAGTTAAAAGGAGCGGCATTTAATACACAGAGCTGTAGATCACTGACAAGCTACACAATATCGCATTCAAAATCAAAGGTGATTCGTCTGCGATAATGAACGCGATATTGCGTAGCTTGTCAGTGATCTACAGCTCTGTGTATTAAATGCCGCTCCATTTGAAAGCAGGTGATGGAGATTTACTACTAATCACAGAACCGTCTTTACTGACGAGATGCGCATGACAACAGCATATGATTTATCGTGCAGCCCTACTAAAGTTCAACTAATTTGATTTAATATAAATTTAAACTATAATACATTTTCATTACATTGTAACTCAGTTATGTGTCTGAAAACATTACATCCAGTTCAAACGTAAGTATATTCTTTTAAAGTATATTCATAAGCACACTTTTTGAAAATCTGCTAAAAATATTTACAACATTAGAATCTAAAAATATACGATATATTCAATATACATTTCTGTATTTACAAAAATAGAAATATATATATTGAAAATGTTCTTTTTGTGCGTGCGTTTGTTTCAATGTTTTTTCTTATCATTAGTGCTGTCAAACGATTAATCGCGATTAATCACATCCAAAATAAACGTTTTTGTTTACATAATATATGTGTGTGTACTGTGTATATTTATTATGTACATACACATATACACATATACACATACAGTAAATATTTAGAAAATATTTACATGTATTTACTTTATTATTTATATTATTTATATTACAGATAAATATATTTAATATATAAACATAACATATTTTTCTTAAATATATACATGTATGTGTGTGTATTTATATAGACATAATAAATATACACGGTACACCCATATATTATGTAAAAAAAATTATTTTGGATGCGATTAATCATTTGACAGCGCTACTTATTATTCAGTAAATATAAGACAAACAGATTCACTTAAATACTTTTTTAAGCCCGTTACACAGAACTCTGTTGATTCTCCTCAATACTCAGATTATATGTGGGCCTAGAGATTAGCTTTTGAAATCTTTCTTCAAGGTGGTATTCACATAAACAACATTTCGATATACATTACAGTGAGAAAGTCATTTGGATCGGTTCAGTTGGCCAGCGCAGCTTTAATGATGATTTCTGATAAGCTAATGTATGCCAGCACAGCCATGCAAATGTGAGCTTGCTTTGATCCAGACTGCAAGAGGTTTGCATTCATCACACACACATCCACTTTCTCTCAGCTTTAAATACTCATGTAAATCAGCAGATGAATAATGAAGTGGTCAGCAAAGCCGGCCGCTGAACTGTAGCTGGACTCGTTTTCCAATCAGTGAGTGGGGAAAAAGTGCTGAGGCTGTGAGAGTGTGTTTGCAGCTCATGTGATTGTGTTTGTTTCAGTTTGCTATCTGTCAGCGGTTACCCTGTCCTGCCTGCTCAACCTGATCATGCTCATGAGGTCCATGGTCCTGCACAGGTGATACTAACAAACACACATTCAGTCCGGATAAAACTGTTCTTTAGCTGCTGCACTACTGTCACATTAATCGATTAATCGTGATTAATCACATCCAAAATAAAAGTTTTTGTTTGCATAATATATGTATGTGTATAATATATATGTGTGTACTGTGTTTTGTTATGTGTATGTAAATACACACACATACAATATATATTGTGAAAATATTTACATGTATTTACATTTATATTCTTATATATTACATTATATATATATATATATATATATATATATATATATATATATATACAAATATATTTAATATATAAACATAACATATTTTTCTTAAATATATACATGCATTTGTCTGTATTTATTTATGCATAATAAATATACACAGTACACACTATGTCAACAAAAACATTTATTTTGGATGTGATTAATCGCGATTAATCGTTTGACAGCACTAGTTTTAGATGTTAAAATACTTGTTACTATCCCGGATTATTATGCGGAGAAGGTTTGCAAGGTAAATTTAGGTATAAAAAAATAGATAGAAAAGATTACAGAATTTTCTAATGTTAGAATAGAGTTTATGATTGCTAATTGATTTACAGCACAGCATAGATCACTAAATTATTTATTTTATATTGTTTATATTTTTATATTGGTAGCACTTTACAAGAAGGTTCCTGTTGTTAACTATATTTAATACATTAACTAACAATTAGAAATACATTTGTTACAGTATTTATTCATCTTTGTTAATGTTAGTTCATAAAAATACAGCTGTTCATGTTAGCTCTGCTAACTTAATAGATACAACTTTGATTTTAATAATATATTAGTAAATGTTGGAATCAACACTAAGATTAATAAATGCTTTAGATATAATAAATGCATTAGTTTTTTAACTATTATTGTAAAATAATACAACTGCTTAATTCCAACTTCAAAATCAAAATAAAAACAGAAAATACTCTTAATACGTCAGTAACTTCCCCAGGTTTTCCCTAAGATTTGCTGTCATTATTGGTTATCACTACCGTGTCTCCTGACTTCATGCACATATGTGAATGCATTAGTAATAACTTTATCATAACTTACTAGCTGGAGGTGAAACAGGAAAAATCATTTACTAGGCTAATGAGAACAAGGTAATTACAGTCAGGAATAGCATATTAAAAATAATGACTTTTCAAATTGAGTTTTTAAATGTCATTAATGGCAGTTTGACTCTGTGACCTGCAATTTCATCTCAGTTTCTTCTTCATAAAGAGACGCCCTCATTACTGTATTTCCGCAGACGCGTGTGTGTGTGTGTGTGTGTGTGTGTGTGTGTGTGTGTGTTAGCGCACTGAAGGCTGTGTCTGTGTTCACTCAGGTCTAATCTGAAGGGACTGTACAGAGGAGACGTGTTTAATGTGTATAACTGCCACAGGAGCATCCGACCGTCCCGGCCCGCGCTGGTCTGCTGGATGGGCTTCACCAGCTATCAGGCCGCCTCTATCTGTCTCGGTGAGAGCACGCTTCTTCTCTTCTGTTCGAGAAGCCCCTCATTCTCACGCCAGAACTCTTTGCATTGTAGTGTAAAAGTGTGAGAAAGACAATCTGAAACGTTTTAACACTTACAATAAAGACTTTACTTAGTTTTTACCTGCTAAATGAAGCCTGAATTTGTGTACTGGAACAAACTAAATTTAAACTGACAAACATTTTTTTAAACGATTAATGAGCTAATTTTTAATTAAATGTAGCGGAGCACAGTTCTGGATCAATCTGGATTTTTTTTCTTCTGGACTTTTCTCTCCATACATGGCTTAGTACATTAGCACACAATAGAAATCCATCATAGATGGAGATTATTATGTTGTGATTAAAAAAAAAAAAAATCTTTAGAATAGTGTGCATTTATGAAAAAAAAATTTTTTATAAAAAAGGACATTTACTAAGAAAGTAGATAGGATGGAGTTTGTTCTGTTTAAAAAACGTAATAATAATAATAATAATAATATATATATATATTTATTTATTATTTTGTTGTTCAGTTAATTTATTTATATATTAAAATATATATTATTATATTATAATGATATTGTTTAAATATATTATAAAATATATTAAAATTTATTATAATTTACAATTAGAACATCAACAGACAATAATACAAATCCATCATAAATAGAGAAAGTTATTATATTTAGATTTAAAAAAAAAAAAAAAATATATATATATATATATATATATATATATATATATATATATATATATATATATATATATATATATATATTTAGAATAATATGCACTAGGAACTTTTTAAGAAAATAAATAAGGTGGGTTTTGTGCTGTTCTTAATAAAGAAATGTATTTTATTTTATTTATATTAATTTATTTATTTTCATTATTTTTATAACTATATTAAAAATATTATTTATAGTTAGTATATTAGCAGGCAATAAAAATCCATCATAGATGGAGAAATGTTTTGATTTTAAAAAATCTTTAGAATAATGTGCAATGATGAACTCAGGAACATTTGAGAAAGTAAACAGGGTGGATTTTATGCTGTTTGTAAGTAAAGAAATATTATTATATTATATTTTTTGTTTTCATTTATTTTTTCTATTTCTATGAAAATATACATTCATTTATTTTTTATGTTTTATTTTATTTTTCTATTTAAAAAATATAATATTTACAGGGTACATTTAGATTATATTTAAATATTTTTTTTAATTATTTTGTTTTCATTTTATTATGTAATTTTTTTTTAAAACAATTAAATGATATGAAATAATATAACATTAATGTTAAATAATATAGTATGACTATGAGCATATTTGATTACTTCCTCATGTGTGATTGTGTCTGTGTCCAGGCATGGTGATCCAGACTCTGGTGTTCTTCATCTGCATTCTGTTCGCTGTCTTCCTCATCATCATCCCCATTCTGTATGGCACCAATCTCATGCTGTTCCACATTATCGCCAACATGTGGTGAGTGGCTTGCTCTCCTCACTTTAGATGATGAGCGTGGCTCGTCCCTCTGCCCTGTGACTGCAGGGTCGTGACCCCGTGAACCACGAATCTCAGCTAAAGCCTCCTATCAGTCCTCTCTCCTCATGAGCCATAGTGTCTCTTAAGATGCTTCTCACTCTCATGTTCTCTTCTGAAGGCCCTTCTGGCTGATGCTGTTCCTGGCTGTGCTGATCCAGCATGTGACCTCCAGGTTTTTGTTCATCAAGAAGGACGCAGGAACAAGAGATCTGAACAACAGGTGCCAATTATACATAATATTACAAACGCCAAACAAAATTATATGAACATGAAACTTATGAAGCAGTTCTTAAGAATTTCATGTTAACAGACTTTTCAAATATTAAATGGTAAACCTTTTTATTTTTGCAACACTGTTGTTAATAACATTTTTATAATTACATAATCTGTCCATCTATCCATCTATCTATCCATCTATCCATCTATCTATCTATCTATCCGTCTGTCTATCTATCGAATTAAATATTATATAAATTATTGTAAATATATTAAGATTAAATATATAATTAAATCAAATTAAATGATATTATATAAAATCACATTAAGAAAAGTAAATACAGTGGATTTCATACTGTTTTAAATAAATATTTTTATTTATTAAAATAATATATTATAATTTATTTAAATTATTTATACTTGCATCAGCAGACAATAAAAATCCATCATAGGTGGGAAAGGTATTTTATTTTGATTAAATATGACCAGGAACAATTATTAAGAAAGTAAATGGGGTGGATTTTGTGTTGTTTTTAAAATGTAAAAAAAAAAAAAAAAACTTTTATATTATATATTTAAATATTTATTTATTAATTAATTAATTATTTTGTGTTCATTATTTCATTCATTATATTTGTTGTTGTTGTTAAATAATATAACATTATGTATATTATTATATATTTTTATTAATTTGTGTTATGTTTATTATGTGTATTATTATTTATATATAAAAGAGTATCTACTATTTTATTTTAGTAATGCACTATATGGTAACACTTTATTTTAAGGTGTCCTTGTTACACGTTACATTACTATTACAATAACAACAATAAATTATGCATAATTTCATGCAAGTAACCCTAAACCAAACCCTAATCCTAACCCTAACCATAGAGTAAGTACATGGAGTTAATTCATATTACTCAGTACTTAAATGTAGAATTACACTGTAACAAGGACACCTTAAAATATCCTTAAGCCTGTATGAAGAATCATACCGTTTCCAGAGCTGGATCTTTTTTTTTTTTTCTCCTCCACAGAGGAAGTCTGTTTCTTCTCAGCTACATGCTGTTCCTAGTTAATGTCATGGTTGGTGTTATAGTGGGCATTTGGAGGATAGTCACCACTGCCCTTTTCAACATAGTCCACTTAGGACGCTTGGATATCAGCCTTCTCAACCGCAACGTCGAGCCGTTTGACCCAGGTACTGCTTTACAGAGCGACACTTTTACATTCAGACTCTTTGTTCAAAACGAGTGAACTCATTTACAGTGCCTGTAGGGAATATCATCAGTGTTTAATATTTGTTCTTATATATTACAAAATATTTGAAATATTTTAATTATATAACATATCTAAATATTTTTTTTAAATATTATTATATTATATTTAGGGCTGCAAAATGATTAGTTGCGATTTAATCGATTCAAAATAAAAGTTTGTTTACATACTATATGTGTGTACTGTGTATATTTATTATGTGTATATATAAATACACACGTGTATATATATTTAAAAATATTTGTATGTAAACTCTTGTATATCATTTATATATAAATTTTACATATAAATCTAACATTTTTCCTTAATATATATACACATGTATGTGTGTATATTTATATAAACATAATAAATATATATATATCTCAGTGGTATAAAACAAGACTCAACCATTCAGATTTAGGCCAGATTTGAAGTTCTACAAATAGAAATATCAAATGTGACTGTACTTCTATGTCTGATAAAAGTGTCCGATGTTGGATGTGATTGTCTCTTCTGTGTTCGAGCTCACAGCGCTGTGCTTCTCTCTGCAGGGTACCGCTGCTACGCTCATTACCTGAAGATCGAGGTGAGCCAGTCTCACCCCGTGATGAAGGCCTTCTGCGGGCTGCTGCTGCAGACCTCAGGCCAGGACAGTCTGTCCGCGCAGAGGATGAGAGATGCTGAAGAAGGTCTGAGCTTTTATTTCTTTATCACTTCAGTTCATGACAACAATATGATTATATTCAGTTCGCTGTGCCAGAGTCTGGACTCAAACTCAAAGCTTTTAGTCTTCAGAACTAATTCTGAGCCGCTTGACTGAGGATGCGGTTTAGTGTTTTAAAGCTGTGCTCGTTCAATTTGTCCAGTGAGATTAATGAGTGAGTTTGTGGAAACCGTGCATTTCAGGCCAGTTTCCTTCTGTGAGTCTACCTGATGAAAATAAAGATGCACCGAGCTCATTTCAAATAGGTATGAGGATGTTTTCGAAGGTTTTTTGTTATTAAAAAATATATCTGTAATAACTTGACATTTCAGACACAATAATTATTCAAATAAATCATAACAATTATAAAAATGTAAAAATATCTATTAGTAAAAACATATAAAAAAATTAATTTTATATAATTGCTTAATATATTATTGTGTATGTATGTATGTGTGTGTATATATATATATATATATATATATATATATATATATATATATATATATATATATATATATATATATATATATATATATATATATATATATATATATATATATATATATAAGAACCTAAAATTACTATAATTATTACAAAATATTCATTACAATAAAAGTTACAAATAATTGTATTATCTTTTATACAGAATTATAATAAAAATAATTCATATTTTTTATGTGAAGTAATACATTGTTATAATATTGTTATATAAATTCTTATATAAATATTGTTATATATGCATTGTTTATTATATGTAATATGTAAGGAATAATCGACAGCTAATTATCATAATTATAAAAACAATACATAAATAATAAAATAAAATATTCCAAATATTTTTAATAATCAATAACCTTGTTATATATCTAACTGCATTATGGTTATTATATGTACTACATGTAATGGATCCACAGCTTTTACCATAATTACAAAATGATAAAAATAGAATAATAAAATAAAATTAATAAATAAATTACCTTTAAAAATATTTTTGTTATATAACGTAATATTTAGAAATCTTGTTACAATATACACTACCGTTCAAAAGTTTGGGAACAGTAAACCTTTTCTTTGTATGAAATTATTTGAATTAATACTTTTATTCAGGAGGGATGTGTTAAATGAATAAAAAGTGATAGTAAAGACTCATTGTTAGAAACTATTTCTATTTTAAATAAATGCTGTTCTTTTTAAGTTTACATTCATCAAAGAATCCTGAAAAAAAGTAACACAGGTTCCAAAAAAACATTAAGCAGCACAACTGTTTCAACACTGATAATAAATCAGCATATTAGAATGATTTCTGAAGGATCATGTGACACTGAAGACTGGAGTAAAGACTGATGAAAATTTAGCGCTGCATCACAGAAATTAATTACATTTTAAATATATTAAAACAGAAAACCAATATTAGAAATTAAAATAAAATTTCACAATATTACTGTGTTTTTTCTGTGTTTTTGATCAAATAAATACAGCCTTGATGAGCATCAGACACTCCATTTAAAAAACATGAAAAATCTTACTGATCCCAAACTTTTGAATGGCAGTGTATATATAAAATAACAATTATATAGGCCTACTGTACGAATGCTACACTATATTGCAGACTACAAACAGATTGAACTCCCAGTGCGCAGGGAACCGATTAATTTCATCTACTTTTAATGCATTTCAAAACAGAAAGCAGAGCAAAATGATGTTAGATCATCTGTGTCAAATCTAGCCAAGATTCATATTGATCTGTGTTTGATTTCTCTTGGGTGATTCATGTCTATATGCACAGACGGTCGGTTGGCCTTGTTTTTGGAATAATTGATTCATCATGTAGCCCTGCACGCAGCAGGCGAGCGTTCCCGCAATCATTACATTTGTCAGGATAAATTGGGCCCCGATGTGCAATAACTCACCGCGGCCCTGCTGCTGCTCAATCAGACCTGTCAGAGAGACACGGCAGAGTCCAAAGTGTGAACATCCTCTGTGCATTCACAGTTTGCATTGCTCATCTCTTTTCATATAGCGGAGCGGAGATTAAATTAGAGCTTTATGTGTCTGTCCTCTCATGTCAAAGTCAGATCTGCCAGCGTTTGATGGGTTTTACTGAATGATAGGCAGCAGATGGTGTATATTCAACATTAAATAGCCCTGTCTTTTGTTGATTTTACACCTACAGATGTAGTGATGCTTGCTGCATTCAAAAACTGGAGGAATCTGATTTGCATGTTTGTATTTGCATACAGTATTCATTATTATCTGAGGAGAATTGTTAAAACTGGTAGGTTACACAGATTGAGCTCGGTAATTGATTGTTTCATATGTGTGTGACTCAGTTTTTACACCCTCCATATGGTAATTGCACATTGCGATATGTTCCAACTGTGATACTGTAGCGCACTTTCATGTGGTCGATATTTATTTGCATCAAGTGCCTTTATTTTAAATGTCATTTTTTAAAGACTTATTAAAAAGCAAATATTTATTTTAACATATTAAGAAGGAAAGACTACAAATTATTGCGCCGCGTTATGAATGTGTTCGGCATCAGGCATCGTGATTAACTATCCAATAAACGTCTTTAAAGTGCGTTGTTCTCGCAGGTCCCACACACAAACGAATTTCTGTTATTTTGAGCCGGTTCTTTTTAGTGAATCAAGAAGTACTAGTGTTCGATTCCCGAACGAATGACTCATATACGAGCCGGTTCTTTTTAGTGATCAAAATAAAGTGCGACAAAGCGAAATGTAACATTTTTGTGATTTATTAATAAGTGGATGACTTTTCAAAAAGATGATTTATCTGTCAGTCTGATGATTGATTCAGGGACTTAACAGCAATCGGTATATACATACAACATATATACATAATTACATATATCATTTATTTATTTTTTGTGGGGGGCAGTTAGGGGGACAACCCAAGAGCTTTGACACAATTGGAACACTGCCTAGTGTCCCTCAAACACATTGTTTGAATTACACCCCGAATTATAAGTCGTCAGAGTTTGGCTTTATTTTCTTCTTCTGATTCCTCCAAGTCCTTAAAGCCAAGTTTTTCAAAGGGTTCCTTTGCCATTAACTGTCTGAGAAATAAACAAAACGTTTATAAGTAGTTCCTGATGTATTTGTAATAATATTTCACAACTTCAGGTAAAATCAGTTCAGTTTAAAAAAAAAAAAAAAAACCACTCACCTGTCCATCCTGCACTCCAGATACTCCTTTGTCTCTACCCGACAACGCGAACTGTCAAAACGGTTGCCTCTAAGGCATCGCATATATGTCTCTTTAAATGATTTACATTCACCTGTGTACACAAAATATTATGATGATTTGTGAACTCAGAGTCATTGGTTGTGACCGTTTGTTGCATGCGCCACAATCACTCTTACCGAAATGATCCAAGGGAAACGCTCCTTTGTCCGGTGGACGCGGTCGGAAGCTCTTGGTTCCGAAGTTCATTGCTGTTGACATCGTTTTCTTATGTAAGGTTTCACTACTACATTTAGTTGTGAAATGAGACCCACTATTGGGTTTTAACAGGCACTCGAGTGAAGCAACAACCGGACTGTTTACTTCCTCTGTATTACCTTCTTCTTCTTCTTCTTGCTTTACGGCGGATCGCAGACTTATAAGCGCATTACCGCCACCTATCTCTCAAATGGACCATTGACACTTTATCTAACCCACATACAATATATAAACCACCTATATTCGCTTGTTCAAACCAGGTCTTCCCAAATATTGTAACAATAATGATTTAATGTTTCTTCCTGGATTTAATCAATTCTTAATTATAAACCACTGTATTACCCGACCTGGTTTTTCAAAATAAAAGTGAGCAAAAAAAAAAAAAATTTATACACCTATACATTTAACAATTTATATATATATATATATATATATATATATATATATATATATATATATATAGGGTTGTAATATAGCTATTATATGTATATAGCCAGATATCAGTGATATTTTTCTTGTCACTTAGAGATACTTAAAGTGAAATTGAGCAATCTTTATCTACATGTTGGCTTAACCTGTTTCTTACATGTTCAACATTTGAAGGTATTCAGCTGGTCCAGCAAGAGAAGAAGCAGAACAAGGTGTCCAACGCCAAGCGGGCACGAGCGCACTGGCAGCTCCTCTACACACTGGTCAACAACCCGTCTTTGGTGGGCACCAGGAAACATTTCCAGCGCCAGAGCTCTGAAAGCTTCATCAACGGAGCCCTCAACCGGACCTCCAAGGAGGGCAGCAAAAAGGAAGACAGCATCAAGGAGCCTAGCAAAGAAGCAGAAAGCGCCGCCACCAACAACTGAGGACTGAAATCACCATGTGGAGAAGGAGATCGGCCCTCCCTGCCCCCAGCCTCTTCATACTTAATGGCTGCTGGCCAGATATTGATGATAGTATTATTTGCTTTGGTGTAGCAGAGAAGCACATGTGTTTTAGCTAAGTGCACTTACAGCTCAGTGCCTCAGGAAGAACTTCATGCAGTTGTAGTTAACGGATCCTTTGCACATGTGTGTGGATGAATGGATGGATGGATTGTGTCCTTTGTTGCATGTGTGAGTGAGACTATCTCTCCTTCTTGGACTTAGAGTATCAGGAAATTTAGTTTGGCACTGAACTCCCATCTAACCGCTTGATGCGAGGTTAGTATGTGTGACTATTTATGAATGTACAGGTTCTGCTCGTTTGCAAATTGACGAATTATTCATTTCCACTCAGCATCTTCAGTTTTGCACTCATTGGTGTGACCAGTGGTGAGAATGTTCTTATCATAGATGAAACCAATAATGTTCATTATGGGTTGATCTGTGTCTGTTCTCGTTAAGACAACATCTGCTGTAATTATATTACAATTGTTTCCATCTCTGACAAAATATAGGCGATCTGTCTCACATTGACACTTAAGTTTGATATTTCCCTCTTTTATGTCTTGTTCTGCTACCTACCGCATATTTGTGATTGAAATGAAATAAATATTAAAAAATAAAAAGTATGCTCCCTCCCTGTGTTGAATTAAGGGAAATAGTGCCATCTCCAGCGTCGCGTAAAGACGTGTCAATCAGCAGCATGATTTTATATTTTAATGAAACCAAATGAAAACCATTTAAATCAGTATGCACACGAATTTTTTTTTTCCGTGCAGTGGTATGATTCATAGGGTTATTACGAATAGCCTATTTAAAATAAATAGCTTTGACTAGACAGCTGTTGAGAGAGCGCAACTATTCCGCAATCACATGTTTTGTTTTGTTTTGTTTATCTACACAATAGTTTTCTCAAGAATTCATTACAATATCCATAACGAAAAACAAGCACTATTACACATTTTATTCTAAATGTAAAAGCAAATAATTTCGTGAATTTAAATGTTCAATAAATATCCTTATTCAGACTATTTATATTTGTTTTGAAATATTCGTTTCAGAAAAAGAAAAGAAAAAAAAAATGAATCATACATTACACGGGTCTTTGTTAGTTTTGCCAATTAAAATGAAAGCAAAAGCATGTAGATGTTCCAGTGTTTGTACCTGAGCTCCTTTCGGGCGGCGTTTCGCAGGACGTTCCCTCGCCAGCGTTCAATGTCCAGCGAACAGACTTCAAATTATTAATAATTTTATTGAACTGTGTGGTTTGTGCTGGAGAGCTTGTCTGCATTTATACAAACACTTTCTGCGTTTGCAAACAATGTCCGATACATTTGTTCGTTCAATATTTTATTAAGGTCACGTACATAAAATCATATCAAAATCTTTAAAAGGTTTGAGTATTTTTACAACATCATTGGACAGTTGGACATGAAACAAGCCACTATGCGTCAATTTACAGGACACTCGATGTCGTTTTGACTGATGGTAAAAACGGACCATTAATATTTAGGCTATATAAAAAAGAGAACATCTTCTCAGGTTACTTGGCTTACATCACAAATCGACATTTAATATACAGTCTATAGTATCCTAATAAAACACACTAGAAAATACTTTTGTGTGACATGCCACGAACAAGTAGGCTATCTCAAAGAGAAGAAAGGACAAGTTCAGTCAGTTCATAAAGGCGAGAGATATTTTTAAAGCACCCGTTCGCAAAGAGATTCAACATCACACATTTTGGGATCCCACATTACACTTAACAAACTTTTTTTTTTTTTCAAGGTGATCTGGCTGGTTTTCCAGACACACACATGCTGTGAAAAGAGTAACGGTGATTTTTTGTGTCTTTTTTCCCCCTCAGAAGCGCTCGATGTCCACTATACAATAACGCTTGTGCTTCGATGACTTAAAATGGATGCCACTTGAGACGATGTACATTTACGATTATGCTAAAGTGACAAGACTTACAGAAGGTGAATTGTTTTATGAGGTTTTTTGAAGATATATTTGTCCATTTAAGTCCAGTCCACTCGATAAATCTCAAAAAGCCTATGTGTAATAATGAACACTCATCGTATGCACTAACTTACTGAGGTAAAAATGAGCGCGCGGTTTTTTTAGTTTTTTTTTTTTTTTTTTTAGCGCGTGTCTGTATTACGTGAGTTGACAGTCCGTGTTCACCTGGTTTGTATTGTGTTTCAGAGCAAACGAACAACAAACATCTCAACGGGGTTGCTTGTAATTACCGTTGATCTCCGCAGATATGTTTACCGCCTCAGCCCCGAGCGGCAACCGATCGCTGTACTCGGATCCAACCTCAAACTCCTCCTGCGTTTTGGATTGTGATTCGGGAATGGACTCAGTCACCACGCTGCCGTCGATGTCCTCACCTTCTCCGTCTCCCTCCTCGCCATCAGCATCGCATTCTCCCTCTTCCAGCTCACTCGGGTTGAAGTTCTTCTCGGATCCCACAAAAGACGCCCTGGGGTCGAAGTCCGTCGCTATTTGCTTTTCCATCTGATCTGGGTTTTGCGTCTTCATGATCAACTTGTAGGTCTTGCCTTGATACTTGTAGAGCAAATGGCAGCAGGTGGCGCCCAGCAGGGGAACGGTTGCCAAAGCTAGCAAAAAAATGCTAACAACCACTATAATTAGCAAAGATGGGATTTTCTTTCTAGTTGTGAAGACCACTTGGACTTGACAGTCCTGGCCCCCATAGGTGAGGCACAGCGTGTAATTAGTGCCTGGCTTGAGGCCCTGGAAGCGATAGGTGTTGAGGCCCTCCTCTATCTTGGACCACTTCACCACTGAATGTCCATTGCCAGTACTGACGCAAAGGTACAAAATGTCCAGGGGTGACTTTTTGGTGGACGTCTGGAAAAGACTAAAAGGCTCTTTATTCACAGTTTGGAGGTCTTGTTGTTGGCTGAGGTGAATGTTTGACTTCGCGTTTGCCATCTGGAAAGGGTTCAGCTGAACTTTGGCCTCAGTTTCTGAAACTTCCAAAGCAATAACTCCGAAATCAAACGTGTACTGTTTGAGTTCGTCCAAGCTGAGGTTGAAAGCATGGTTGGAGATATACTGCGTGCCATCATTTATTCCGCATTTGCCGACAAATGGCAAAGTATCGGTCCCTTCTGCCTCTTGCTCTTTATCCACCGTAATGAGAGATGTTCCGGTTGGAAGGCTCTTTGTCCTCTCAGATTTGGGCCACATGCTAATAACGCTGTTTTTGGAGCCTTTTGAACCAAGTTTGTCTTCTGGTAAATGGCTGGATGCTTTTGGGTCCAGCATGGGATTGATGGTGTGCTTTTTGGTGCCTGCCACAACAATTCTCACCGAGCGCTCGGCTTTCCCCATGTCGTTGACGGCAGAGCATGTGTAGTTTCCATCTTCTTTCTTGCTAATGCGAGGGATGATCAAGGTACCGTTTTGAAACACAAGGAACCTGGCATTCGTAGGTGGTCCGTTAATCGGAATCTCAATTTTATCAACAATGGCTGGCAAAGGGAATGTAATTAGCTGGTTTCCAGCGTATATCTCCCATGTGGCCTCAGGTTTAGGGGTTCCTTTTGTTTCACAGTAAAGCATGACCATATATCCCTCATAGAGTTCAGTTTTTTCGATGTTCGGCTGATATGTGATGTACACTGATGGGGCCTTGCAGTCCAGTTTGGGCATGCTAGTGACCTGTGTACCTTTGAGGTGGTAAGGAGCATCGCAGACAATGTTGTTTTGCTCAGGGATGGAGATTGAGGATGTGTTGATCCAGTCCCTGAGCCACTCAAGTTTGCAGGAGCAGGTGAAGGGGTTGTGAAAGATTTGAAGGTGAGACATGGCAACCAAAGCATCAAACGTTCCTTGCACGATGGTGGTAAACTTGTTATTGTTAATACGGACCGAACGCAGTTCCTTCAGGTTGGCGAAAGTATCCTTGGGGATACTGACCATCTCATTATTGTTCATCTTCAACAACTGCAGGGCAGTGAGATTGGTCAAGTCTTCCCATGGAAAATGCACGATTTTGTTGTAGCTAATATCCAAATTTTTCAGCTGAATCAATGGAGCAAAGGTGCCCCTCTCAATGGTGACGATTTCATTGTGAGCCAACCAAAGAGAGGTCACCTGCGTCACATTTATAAAGTTTTTGGATTTCAACACTTTAATCTTGTTCGCTGAAAGACTCAGGGTGGTCACACTGGATGGCAAGCCCACGGGTACTTCCAGAAGTTCTTTGTAGGCACAATCTGTAAACTGGTGGTTTGATTTATCGGAGCACTTGCACTGCTCAGGGCAACTGTGCGCACTGCCAATCACTGCAGTCCCCAAGGCAATAAGCATCAGATATTTGGTTGCCATTTTCAGCACCTGCCAAGCACGCATGAAGGTGCAGATTAGTACAAATGATTTCTATATTTTCCATGCACAAAGAACAAATGCAAGAGCCATATGAGAAAAAAAAAAAAAAAGTCATATAAAGTGATAACGCAAACTGACAGCTTTGCACATTATGAGGGTGATTTCAAAATAAATGTGCATGAACGTCAAATGCTTTTTATAAAGTTACCAAATGCAAATGCTTTTGTATTATTTCTTGTCTCTTTTTTTCAAGTTGTTGTCGACTAATTGAGATCAATGAGAGGAAACAAAAAAGACATCGGACATCCCCGAGCGTCCTGCTGTGTTGCCGAACGGCTCGAGAACGGAACGCTTGGATCATGTCGCTGTCCAGCGTTCTGAAAACGCTATTCACTTTTTAATAAAAACGCGTTTGTTTTGTAATTGTCTTAAACTTCTCGAGATTTGTAGTGACTGTTTCCTAACCTAATCGTTCGCTGAAAGTTTCAAGAAGAAATGCGCTTTTACAGCTTATTTGCTCATGATTCTACTTAATTTCTGAAAATGTGTACGCTTAAAAGGTTTAACTTAACTTAATAATGCCTTACCTGTAAGTGATATTCCTAACACTCGCGCGGATTTCAGTCAACACGACACTTGATGAAATGTAATAACAATATTTAATGCTCAGATGTCAATTTATCCCAAAACATGATGCAGCATTTTATATCCCGCTGGAAATCTCTGCTGTTTTGGTTAGCAGAAGGCAGAGGATGCATTTTAGTGTCAGTGTGAAGCTGAGCAGTCCAGAGGCTGTTTTCTCCTCGCGCTTGAGTTTGGACGGAATCCACTGCGCGCTCCCGCCTCCACAGTGGAAGGGGAGGGATTGTGAACGCGCAGCCTCTCCCTTCAATTCCGCATTAAAGCCATAGGGACTTTGCCGTCCAGATGAAGGTTATTCATAATTCAAATACTGTTGATAATTTATATCACATGACCTATGCCCTTGTTTGTCTTTTCGATGTGAGTATTACCGATATCCGCATGATAGGCTACTTTTTCCATGTAACAACTACGAATTTTCTGTATAAATTTTACAGGTTAGTAGCTATTTTTAGATGAAAAGTTGTCCATCATAAAATAGGCTATACTGTATGTACTAGCAACAAAGAAAAATTGGTCATAAAATTCTGAATTTATTTCTGCTTTTATAGAATGAAAACAGAAGAGAATGACTAAAAGGAAGTCCAGCTATTCTTGTGTAGTGACCATCTGTTAAAAAGGAGCAGAAAACCGTATAAATTGTATTATTATTTGGTAGGCTATTGTTATTTTTAATGTGGAGCATGGGCTATTTTGTCTATGTCATTACAGATGTCCCTAAAGTGAAATTTGCCGCTATGAGCAAACCAGTGGGCATTAAAAAAATAAATAAACAAGTGAACTGGGCTGCATTAACAATGGCAACATGATGGAGCTCAGCAACAGCTGAATTTTCTGCTTGTAATTGACTTTACAGTGAAAATTGCTTAATTTGTTGACATGTCTGGAAGGAGCCTCGCTCTTACGAAACTAAATACAATGAAAATGTGAATACACTTGACTTTTAAGGACACAGACCTTGTTTATGTCTGTTCATCGCCTTTTATTTTGTTGTGGTTTGCGGTGGTGACCCACGAAACCTTTTTATATGCTGCCATCTAGTGGTCTTATATACTTGTGTCATTTTTGCGGTTGTTATTCATTTTAGTAGATTTTTTTTAACACGGGTTGAATACTTTACCTTATTTCAGAAAAAAAAAAAAAAAACAATATAATGCATTGTTGGAAATTAAAGGACAGTCTTTATAGTAACCAATAGTATGCTGTACTTAAACCAAGAACTTTCCCTTTCCCTTTCTGTTCTCTGCTCCACAAATTGCTCTGTATTAAATGGTAGGCTATAAGTTTTTACATCAAGATTTTGTTCGACTTTAATTAGTTAGTTCGGTGTTAACTAAAAAATAGTTTTTCATAACTCTGCAACTCTGTTCTACAATAGAAATGCAGTGTTCAATGCATTTTCCCATTTGGAAGTAGTAGCATAGTAGGATGATGCTACTAATACATTTATTTATTTATTTAGTACTATTTACCAAAACAACATAACATCTTGACATTTGTATCTCACATTAACTCTTTTAAAATCAGCCTACAGCAAAAATGTATTAAATATACACTCAGTAACTCTATATGCTGTGCTGACTTGTGGATGTAGCTTCAAAATACGTTTTATTAAAATATATTCCTATCAGAAAAGTTTTTACGTATAGAATCATGAAAAAAGACCATTTCTGATTCTCCCACAGCAAGTGAAAAACAGTCTAAATCATTAACTTTCAATTTTAAATTCACCAATATAATAAATTCATCAAATAGAAAACATGCAACATTCCCACATGAATACTATAGTAATTTATAGTACTAAATACTATAGTGTTTTTGAACCATACTATAGTAAAGTGTATTATACTGTATATGTTATAGTATTTACAACACTTTGTTAATGAATGCTACAGCATACTGTAGTTTAAACTGTAATAAATACTGTATACTTTAGTTTTTACCACAGTAAACTGTAGTGTATTGTATATATACCCTATAGTTGTAGAAAACTTAGTACAGTATTGGGTAAAGTAATTTGTTTATATTACTATAGTTGTTACATTACCACAACAAATTACTTCAAGTACTTTACTATAGTATGGTTCAAAAACAATATAGGCTAGTATTTACTATAAATTACTATAGTATTTTTTAATGTGGGTTAATACACATAAATATGTTCTTTATTCTCACTGAAGTTACAGGAGTGACAAAGACATTTACAGAACTTCTAGAACACAAGGATAGGCCTAATTATATCAGTTTTGTAACGGGTCTTTTATACTTCGGGGGAACCGGAAGTGTTTTATGTGTTTGTTGGTATTTCTCGCTGTTGAATGAGTGAATCGAGTAGAACGTGCAGCCTGAACGTTCCATGAGCCGCTTATGACGTCACAGTGGATGTTTGAACTGAATCGTCGGTTAAACTTGTGCTGCTTCAGTCTCACATCTGTATCACATCTGCTCTGCTGGTGAGTCCCTGATAAACTCATCACTTATCTAATGTTTTCATATTGCGTTATTGATTTCATTTGCATATCAGTAATCATTAATGGTGTTTCCTTATTAACTGAATTAGAGCCAAATCACGTTTGTTATTGTTATGTATATTTGTTTCCATGACAACCGAGGCAAAGCTAGACCATTAACTATTGCTATTTGTGCTTTTTAATAAACATTTCGAAGATCACTTAACCTCCATCCAAAACTTTTCGTTGCTGAATCAATTGAAATGTAATATGAGTTGTGATTAAAATACATTTGCAGTATGATGGTACAGACACAAGGTTGCTTCTTTCAGCGTCTTTCCATTAACATTACACAGTAAACACAACAGTGTCTTTTGGGTCCTTAGAGAAAAATAGATCGAAATTGCAGCATAAAAGCAAACTTCCAAAAACATTTTTTAATATATTCAATGTATTTATTTACCAAGTTGCACGTTTTAATTGTTTTGCTGTAGGATTCTCCAGAAATGTTTCTGCAAAGTCAGAGATTTGCTGCTGAAAAGTGTTTAAGTGATTGCTAAGGGCTGCGTTGAGCAATTACTCTCATCAGAGAGCAGGTAAGTGCAGTGGGAGAAAAGTATTTCACTACAGCGGTGGATTTCAGTCGGACCAGGATTGAAAAACACTGCACTGAAGGATGGAAAAATACTATAAGTAAGAGTTGTAGACCACAGGTAAGAGTAATATAGTACAGGTATGTGTTGTACAGTATATGTAAGTGTTGTATATGTAATTGTACAGGTAGGTGGCCTCAATAGCCATTTAAGTTTAACCTCAAAGGATGCCGGACCACCATTTTTACCTACATCAGTGCTTCCCAAACCTGTCCTGGAGCCCCCAACACTACACATTTTGTTTGTCTCTCTCAACATACACACCTAATTCATCTCATCAGCTTATTTGTAGACATTGTAAGATCTGAACTGAGTTTGTCTGATAACAGAGACACATAATGTGCAGTTGTGAGGTTCGCAGGACAAATTTGACAAGCACTAACCTATAAATTTCTCAATGCAAGGCCATTATTCATATTAGAGGCTTGAGGTTTGTCCTTGTGGTACCTGACTTGTCCACGGCTTCTGAGATACATGTGGTGGCTGTCACTTTCTGAGGTCACTGTGTTAGCCAACGCTTCCTGAGGTCTCTGTGACGGCCAATGCTGCTTGAGGTCTCCCCTGTCATGACCAAAGCTCCCTGAGGTCGCTGTCACGGGCTCAGTGCCTGAGGTCCCTTTCATTTCCAGCCTCTAATATGTGAAATTAGTAGTATGTTTGTATTCAGAGTATTCTAAATGAAAAGTACATGGACAACCTACTTATTTATACTTTACAGAACATCATTTTCTAATGGTCATGAAGCAGCACATGTTGTGGCTACTGCCCCTGAAGTCTCTTGTTGTGTCCCTAATGATGTTCACTGTGCACTTATAGTACGTACTAAGTTTCTGCTCTCCGGATTTTAAAAGGGTCGTATCCTCTCAAACAGCACACTAACTTTTTTACTAACTGGAAGCTAGGGCTGGACGATATGGCCAAAATTTATATAACGAAATATTTCTTAATTTCGGTCGATACGATATAATTCCAATATCGATATGAACACTATTAAAAAAAAGCCTCATAAAAACTGCCAAGAATGCCCACGACAGATGTCTGTACCTACAAACTTATGAAAAATGGGGGGGGGAACAGCACAAATAAATTAATGTTCACCTTTTATTTGTATTTAGCCTTCATACAAACAAGAAATGTGAAATCACTGTCAAATAAACATCTCAGACTCACCTTATTAATATTAATATCTTTAACTTCAAACTATAGGCTAACACACATTACCAGTCAAAGGTTTTTGAACAGTAAGATTTTATTTTTTTAAAGAATTCTCTTCTGCTCACCAAGCCTGCATTTATTTGATCAAAAATACAGCAAAAACTGTAACATTTTGAAATATTTTTACCATTTAAAATAACTGTTTTCTATTTGAAAATATTTTAAAATGCAAGTTATTCCTGTGATTTCAAAGCTGAATTTTTAGCATCATTACTCCAGTCACATGATCCTTCAGAAATCATTCTAATATTCTAATTTGCTGCTCAAAAAAACATTTATTATTATGTCGAAAACAGCGGTTTCCCCAGTAATGGCTGTAATCGAAGCAGCTCCGCTCATGAACACTACTTTATCAGATAAAATGAAAATGCCATCAAAACTATTCTGAAGACAGTCGGTTCCCTTCAGAGATAGGAAAATTCATATAAATCACCCGCGCCTCGTTTTGATTTTGTTTATTCAACGAAGTCAAAAGCCACAAATAAATCAATGTATTACACACTAGTAATGTATATCGAAATATCGGAAATGTGTTTAAAAATCATATCACCGTTATTGAAAAAATATATATCGCGATACATATTGATATTGTATTATTGTCCAGCCCTACGGAAGCATATGCCGTTTCCCAGGTGAGGAGAAATGACTATAAATGCACGTAATGTTGCATAATGCACATAATTTCTACATTTTACTGTTAATGTTAAAATATCCTTTTATTCCCAACATAACCAGGCGTAATAGTCAAACTTTGCCTCAGCTTTGTAAAATCAGTGTAGTAAGTTGATGTGGTTGTAGTTGTATGTCTGCTGGCAATGTAGTGTGTTCCTGAGTCCATGTCAAAGTTACCTGTCCTTGAGCCAATGCTAGAAAACACAGTACAAGAGCCACAGCGCAGGGCCCCCTCAGCGCCACAGTCCAGACATCCCTCAGCGCCGCGGCCGCAGTACAGGCACCCCTCAGCGCTTCGGCGTCAGTCCAGGACCCCTCAGCGCCGCGGCCACAGGTGCCCCTCAGTGCACAAGTAAAGCCCAAGCAGCCCTCAGTTCGGGGCAAACAAATCAGACCACAAACCACCACAGGACCATCTCAATGCCATGGCCAACATACAGGTGCATTCAGGGCAGTTGCTAGGGGGGTTGCAGAGTACAGTTAAGGGTTGTAGAGTACAGTTAAGAGTTGTAGAGTACAAGTAAGTCCTGTGAAATACAAGTAAAAGTTGTAGAGTACAGGTAAGTCCTGTGAAATACAAGTAAGAGTTATAGACTAAAGTAAAGACTTCTAGACTAAAGGTAAGTCCTGTGAAATACAGGTAAGAGTTGTAGAGTACAGATAAGTGCTGTAGAATACAGGTAAGGTTTGTAAAGTACAGGTAAGGGTTGTAGACTAAAGGTAAGAGTTGTAGACTAAAGTTAAGTCCTGTAGAATACAAGCTAGGGTTGTAAAGTACAGGTAAGAGTTGTAGACTAAAGGCAGGAGTTGTAGAGTACAAGTTGGCCTCAATAGCCATTTTAGAATTGGGAGGTTATTTTGTTAATTATCATCTAGTAATAAATGTTATAAATTGAACAGGCAGTATTTTAAATGCGCCGGCCAGAGGAGGATGGGTCCCCCTGCTGAGTCTGGGTTCCTCCCAAGGTTTCTCCCTGCATTTAATTTTGTAGGGAGTTTTGCCTTGCCACTGTCGCCTTTGGCTTGTTCACTGGGGGTTTAAGGCACTGTAATACTGCCTTGAGTTTCTATCACTTTCTGCTTCTTTGAGGTGCCTCCGTTAAGGCCTGTTTATAACCGCCAATACTTATTGCAATATACAGTAACATCAAATAATAGAAAAAAGATCTGCACACTGTTAATCTCCCTTTATTAAAATTTAATAAATTTAATAGTGGCAACGTTTCGGTCAAAGACCTTCGTCAGGCAAACAAGTCATGTTTTGCGAAGGGGTCAAATACTTATTTGACTCATTAAAATGCAAATCAATTTATAACTTTTTTGAAATGCGTTTTTCTGGATTTTTTTTGTTGTTGTTGTTGTTATTCTGTCGCTTGCTGTTAAAATAAACCTACCATTAAAATTATAGACTGATCATTTCTTTGGCAGTGGGCAAACGTACAAAATCAGCAGGGAATCAAATAAATTTTTTCTCCACTGTAACTAACGTAATGTTGAAAAATAACATTACTATAACGTAGTAACATATACAGCATGACTAGTGTCCAATTCACAAGCAAATGACTCTTATGATCTGGTTATTTTAATGACCACAATGAGCAACAATGTCAGAGCCGCAGCCTAAGGCTGATGATACACAAGTCAACATTTTGAGCAATTTTGCCGTGCAACTTTTTTTTGAGCAATGTTTGGGCACTTTCCCATTGAGAATGGGTAACAAATTTCTATCTGGATACTTTAGATCGGTCGTGGGCCCTGTGTCTCACCTGGTTGCCCGTTGGCAGCAACATTGCCCAAAGTTGCCCCGTGTATCATCAGCCTAAGAGCCTCATCGTCTCAGTACAGCTCCAGCTCCGGTCTACAGCCGTGATCCCGATCCACCGCAGCGACATATCCAGTATCATATTACAGCAATAAAATAAACAATGCAAACATATTTTTGAATAAAGTGTGATTCTTCCACAATACACAAGTCTCCACTGTTTTTTTCCATCTTTTAAGGTTTCATAAGAAGATTGATTTCCTCAGATTGTATTTTGTTAACATGAGACAAATTCACACTGTATTACTAGCTTGAGTTTATTCTGATTGAATTTATGGTATTCCAGAGTTGGCATCAGATATCAGTAACCAAAAAAGTTTTTAAAAAAATCACATTTATATTATTTTACTTTTTGTTTTGACTTTTGAATCTAAAATTGAAACAATGAGGTCAATGTAATTGCAGTCTCATAGTTATGTTGGGCATATCTTACATTCACTCTTTGGTCTGCTATGTTTTAAAATCCAAATTACATTCTTGTGTTCATAAAAGTGTGTAACACCCTTCCATACAGTGATCATAAAACTCACAAAACCTTCTCAGGGATTTGACATAGACGGTAATTTAATATATTTTCCTAAAGCAGTCAGTAGTAGCGTTAAAACAGACAGGTGCTGTAGACGGTGACTTTGTGACTGATATCCAGAAGCAGTTCTTTCACAGCCTTCTCCAGATCCACCAGTTCATTGGCCTTGTCCTCCAGCAGCTTCTGATTTTCATCATAGCTCTTCTCAAGATCTGAAAAACACAGACATGTAGCTCATTGTAAGTGATAGTTCACCTGTTGTGTGATAGTTCTTTTCTAAAGCTGATGCAGTAATATTTTCTTCACAGGAGATGCAGTATTGACGTACTTTTCAGAAGCTGAAGTTTGTCGCTGGCCTGTAACAGCAGATTTTTGGCTTCCTGTTGGAGTTTCTCTGCTCTTTTCTTGGCCTCTGCCACTCCTTCAGCCTTCTGTGTGATCAGCTCCTCAACACTACTGTATTTGTCCTTCAGCTCTGAATCCAGATCCTGCATAAACAGTCCACAGCACAGGAGGTTACAAACTACAAAACTTAATACCAAAGATGACGTATCATGTCCAGGTAATTCATGCACCTTTTTGAGCTGCTCAGCCAGTGTGTTGATGCTATCAGCCTCTTTCTCTGTGCTTTTGGTACTGGTGGAGGTGTTGAGAGCCTTTTCTTTGAGCAGAGCTACATCGCTTTCCAACTTCAGGAGCCTTCGGGTGGCGTTACTCAGTTTTAGCTCTGAGTCGGACGTCTCAGACTCCACCTTATGCACAAAAGAGTGACATAAAGTGGCTTCAAATATCAATTCCAAATTGCACCATATTGATAATGAACAAAACAAGCCTAAAATTGTTCCATTGGAACAAATGAGTGGTAATGTAAACTTACCGAGACCAGCAAGTCTTGCGTTCCCTTGATGTCAGCACTGGCCTGTTTCAGTGCCTCAGTTACTGAACTCTGGGCGCGCTCAGCCTGCTGCAAGGCCTCCTTCACCATCTCAGCTGTGCCTTTCACATCTGTCGCCTCCTTCCTGTGAAAACCAGAGAATATACAAACATGTTGTTCAATGAACTGACCAGTAGGTGGCAATGCTACCACATTCCACACATATGGTACACTTTAGTGCAGTGGTTCTCAACCAGGGGCCCACTAGAGGGCAACAGGATGACTTAAGAGAATTCAAAACACAAAATTACACCGCCCTGCATCAAAATTAAATCCAATGCTTGTTTCTTGCTAATTTTGGGGTGCTCGTTCCAAAAATAGTTTTGCTTTACGTCACATTTTCCTACAAATTTTTTTTGCATTTGACAACTATTTGTAAAATGAAGAAGTCTTGTATTATGCCTTAATCACCAGAAAAACTGCTATAAAGACATGATTCCTATCGCTTTGTTCAATTTTTCACATGTATGAATGATTCAGAAGACTATTTCATGCCTGATCTTGATTTTTAACATTTAACTGAATTTGACATTAATTTGACTTATTTTATAAATACATGAAGGCTGATACATCCAAATAATTTGAAAGAAAAGAAAAAAAGGTACATGATGAAAAGTTTTAAACTTGGTATCATCAAATTAGGTAATAATGGGCCTTTTTTGCCAATCAGCAAAATTTTATCACTGATGTATTAAACTATATCAAATATAAAATAAATAATGAATAAATAAATAAAATCATAATATAATCCAAAATTATTTTTCTAATTTCCTGTTCTATAACTACTGTTTTTTTTTTTTTTTTACTATTATGGTTAATTAGCGTGTCAATACTCCCAGTTTCCGTTAATGGAAAAGTTTAAAAACTTGCAGTTTTGTTATAATTACAGTAGAAATACTGAAAATATCTTACATATAATATGGGGGAGGGGAGGCTTGAATATTATGTTGGACAACGGTGGACTTTGAGTCAAAAAAGTTGAGAACCACTGCTTTAGTGTAGTTTTGCAAGAACTATCAAATAGACTATTGCAGAAAATGAAAAGAAAATTTTACCTAGCATGCAAAATACAAATTTTGATGTTTATTTGATGGAAATAATAATCACATTTGGTAATGAGGTTGCAAAAATCGTGGCAAGTGCCTGCTGTATCAAACTGTTGTCTAGGATTGATGTAAATGATTGAATAGATCTCAGACCTGGCCTTGCGGGCTTGTTCCAGCAGGCTTTCTGCTCTCAGTATGTCAGTGGCACTCTGGTTGAGGATGTCCTCGACTTCTGTCAAGCTGCTCACACGCTCCCTGATCTCTGCGGTCAGGTTCTGCAGCTGGGCTGGAGTGGTGGGCATCTGCATCTGCAGAACTTCATTGGCCACAGCCTCGATGCTTTCCAGGTCCGCTCCATCTTCTGTAGAACCAGATAGAGTAGTGGTTAAAAATCAAGGATCTGATCATCCAAGCAACCTATCCTCAGGAAACCTGTAAGCGTTTCTTACGAGTGAGGAAGTCTCGGATCTGTTTGATGAGTTGGCGTAGCTCCTCGTTGCTTCCATCCACACGCTTTTTGGTCTCATTGGTTTTTGACAGCACTTCTTGAGCATTAAGCTTTGCTTCATCTGCTTTTACCTTTGCCTCTGACACCTGAACATACAAATTAAAGAAAAGAAATCCTTTAAATCCTTCTACACAAAAGCATTCAGCAGTTATCAAGTGCTTAACAGTGAGAAGATCCAAACAGAAGCATATCTCTACAAAAATGCATTGCAAAATCTTTTATCATATCAACAGCAGATACAGTATCAACTGAGAAACCTCACCATTTTGGAGAGCTTGTCCACTTCCTCCATAGCGCTGATAATCTCCAGGTCAAAGTCCTTGGCTTTCTGCCAGGCATTGTGGGCCAGCGTGGTGAGGCCATCACATCCCTCTCCTCCACACTTCCTGTTTCCTTCCCCATCCACACAGCTCAGGCCTCCGCAGAGAGAGTCGGCACAGTTCTCTGAGCCAGCTGGACTTCCACATGTCTATCCGGAGAGAGATCACAAAGTTAAAACTAGGCTTTTATATTTACATATGCAAAACTCACTTGCGAATTTAACTTATGCGCAAAATTTGAATATTTTGCGAACAAGCACCGTTTCCATCCAATGACTCAACAAGAACAAAATCGTCACTTCCTGATAAACTGGAACTATAAATCACTAAGAAAAGTAGGAGAAGCTACTGAATATAATAATTTTCATATATAATAAATTACATGCACCTCAGAGCGAGCAGACGAAACACAATGAATGCGGTCATTGCTTTCGGAGGTGAATGCCTGCTGTTTGGGAACACAGTTCCCACAATTACACAGAAATACTTTGATGACAGACTTTGCTCAGGCATTTCCGAATGACCATAACAACATTTCAGATGCTGTGGAACGAGATCGGTCCGCTGGTTAGTCAGATTTTGCCGTCCCACAGCGCAAAGTCACATGACTTTTTTGATGCACTTGGAGGAATTTATTCGCAAAATGCATTTCCATCTCCCATTATTCGCATTAACCATTTTTCATACAAGTCAAAAACCACCTTAAGCGAGTGTAAAAACATTTTTGCGAATTAAGGGATTTTTATTCAAAATTTTGCGTTTCCATCACTCGTTACTTCAAAATGCACATTAAAATAGGGTGATGGAAACATAGCTACTGCCATGATGCTGGAGAGTTGTGTGTGATTGCAAAGGCTTTGCTATGCATTTGCTAGGTATTCTGGGAGGTTTCAAGGGCATTGCTGTGCAGTTATTAGCATACATATGTATAGATAGATGCCACATCCGACCACTCCAGAAACGTCAACGCGTCTGCCATCTTGGAACGGTCAATGAGTTATCACTCACAATTAAAATCAATGAGTTTCAAGATACCACAACATTGTGCAGCCTCTGATTGTAAAAACCACCAAAATTTAAATTCCTGAAGAAATTGGATAAACTTTTTTGACAGGTAAGAATGTGTTGGTTTTTCTTTTTAATATGCATTAATTAATATTAATATGCATTAAACTATAGTACCCTTTAAATGTTGCGTTAGTGAACGGCTTTGTCTTGTTGTATCGTGTTAGTTTAGCAAAATCATCTGCTGAAGTCTATTGCACATATAGATGTTGCGTACAGAGCAATGTACAAATTTTGGTCTGTTGCTGATTCCAAATTACATGACAAAAATTGTAGTTAGTAATTTAATCCATTACATTATACATTTCAGGTAATATAATCAGATTACTTTTTGATTACTATTAGATTATCTTTGACCTATTACTTAGGTTTTCACTTGTTTTATCATCCGCCAAGCAAAAACATAAGTCCAATCAGCAACAGTACACCTGTCTTCAATGAGCCACACAACATGTAATAGACATGTAATAGAAAGTTTAGAATATTATGTGACAAGAAACAAAAGCCTAAGGATCTCCAATCTCCAAAAATATAACATGAAAGTGACTGCTGTTTCTGAAAACTAAACTTTGCTAATTAAAATTAATGTATGTCAGTGATTAGATAAGCTCTTGACCATGTTCATCAATCTGTTGACTGCTTTACCTTCTCGCTAAGCTCAGACAGGTCCAAAGTCTCCAGCTGTCCAGCGAGGTTGTCCAGTTTCTTCGCAAACTCATCCTGCCTTTGAATGAACTCTTCTTTGGTCTGGTTCATCAAGTCTTCTGTTTCTGTTCGCAGGGTGGCAGACTGATTAACCAGGTTGTCCGGGTCAATGGTGGAGGCATTCGCACGGATCTCCGCATTCTGGGACTGCTCATAGTATTGATTCACGCTGGCTCTGGCCCCTGTGGAACGAAAAACATTTTGCATTGATGCATTGCCTGGGTCTGTTGAAGAAAAGGGCTTTACAAGATATTGAGTGATGTTACTCACCTCGAATGTCTGAATTCTTCACAAACTCCACCTGCTCCTGAAGGTCCTTCACCGTCTGTTTCAGTTTCTGAGCTTCTTCTTTGAGGGACTTCAGTTTGGTGTCTGTGCTGTTGTTGTCGGATGAGATCTCAGACAAGGTCTCCTCCGTCAGGTTAAGGTTGGTGTTCATTTCAGCCATCAAGGCACTTCAGAGAGAAGATAAATTCAAACAGATTATTCTCATGAGACCTGATGAGAAGGATCTACACTTGCTTCCACAAGCCTAGAGAAAGGCTTTAACTTACGTAGCTTGTTCAAGAAGTCCCTGGATCTCCGTTAGAGGCTGAGTGGCTGGATTCTGGGCCAGGATGTTGCGGATCGAGTTGGCGCTGCTTTCGATGTTATTGATGGTGGCCTGGTAGGGTCCCGTAATGCCGGTGGCTTTGATGGTATTGACCTTCTGGACCAGTCTGTGGGTCTGGTTGGTGAGGTCGCCCACAATTACATCCCATTCGGCGAAGCACTGGTGGCAGCGCTCGCAGTGTGGGAACTCGCCCGTGTAGCCTCGAGCACATGTGTCACATCGAGGCCCGGAAACACCTTCCACGCAAAAGCAGTGACCTGTGACCTTGTTGCACTGCTGCTCCGCGATGCCTCTTGGGTCACAATCACATGCTGAAAATATACAGGAAGAGGTTTAAGTACAGAGAACTGAAGTTTTTATGCAGACTTATCATTAACTAAAACTATTTAAAATATTTCTGTTAACTGAAATGAAGCTGAAATAAAATATACATATTAGAAAAACCCTTAAACTTAGCAATTAACTGAAATAAGTTTCACCTGAAGCACTAAAACTACTGACTGGAAATAAATGAAAAATAAAATTGCATTGAAGCTAAAACGGAAAAATAAATTAAACCTAAATGGCAATATTAAAAAAAAAAATTAATAAAAAATGACAAAAGCACATAACCAAATTACTAAAATTAAACTGAATTAAATTAAAATTAACTAACAAAAAATAAAAGAAAAGCTAATCCAAATTATTTTTAAAATCTATAATAATATAGAAATAATACTAAAATAACGCTGGTTTAAAGTTAAGCATGTTGCTAAGTTAACAAAGGTCTACTCTAAGTATAAAATACACAAAAATATTTTTTTTATATATATAAGAATTAATAATTTATCATTAACAATGAATTTATAAATTTGTAGAGTTTTTGCATTTATAGTAGAAGTAAAAAAAAAATAAATAAAGATTGAAATTACAACATTTGTAACTAAGAATTCAATAATTATGTGGTGTGTTTTGCATAAAAGCACTGGCAAAATGTTGATTCAGTAATTATATTTCCTATAATTAAGTTGGGTAGATTGCTTGGCCACATTTCAACAGAAAGAGACCAATTTTAGAAAAATTTAATTTGAAAGGCTAAAAGAAATGAACCGAGATGTTTAAGACAACAGTTCATTGACTGCCATTTTCTGTCAACAAGTGCAAACTTTGAGTTACTGTGACCTTATTAGGCTGGAGTTGAAAGAGTGAGTGATAGAGTCAGGGGGAGGTGGTGGGAGTGGAAGGATGAAGGAAAAGATTGTTTGCACACTTTAGTGCTGCACTGCACTGCGAGTGTTTGGTGAACAAAAGCCAATAACTGCCCCACAATGACAGACGAGACACTTAGCAAACACCACGTTAGGAATGACTTAACATGAGGCCCTTAAAACAAACATACTCATCCACAGAAAATTCTAGTTTTAACGGCCTTGTTAACCTTCATCAAGACCATTTTAACCAGTCAAAGAAACTATTTCTCATATTCAATTTTTTAACATACCATAGTTAACAAGCTAGCTGTCTACTGCAACAAAGATACCTTCATCCTATTTAAATGTGTAGCTTAAGTGACTGATTTTGAATGCTCTACACAGGCAGCAACTCTGTTAACCACAACAATAATGCTCCTCCGATAGAATTTGGCATTAGCATGTTGCTAAGCTAACAATATACTACTCTAATAAGCATAAAAATACATAGCACTCACAAATATTGTGTGAAATAGTCAATTTTAATTAGACTGAACAAATTTTTATCAATACTTTTCAGGACTGAGTGAAATATCAGCACAAATCATTCTGATGGTGCATTCAGGCCCTACTGAAAAGTTACGACGTCAGGTGTGTTTAAATGAACTCTGGGCTCAAAACAAACTTTGCATTCGCAAGGTTTCCCTTTCATAATTCTGACTTTGTGGTGGCATTCATTCAATTCGTAAATACAAAATCAGACAAAACTCACATCATGGATTCTTCTCCATGAAGGATGCTTAAAAATTTGGCCAAAACAAATTATCTTAAGGCATCTTTACACAGCTTGCATGTTAAGGCTGCTCTGTGCCTGCTTAAATTTCTCTGTAAAGACATAATGCTGTATAAAAGCCAGATTTTATGCCTGCTCTGACACACCTCATCCCCTCGTATCAAAGTATACAGTTGAAATTGCAGTGTAAATGCATTCATGCCACCTCTGAGCAGCATTATGCAGTCTGTGTAAAGACACATAAATGCCAGATTAGAAGCGCTTCTGTGCCAACTTTGTAGTGTAAATTTGGCATTAGAGGGCAGGAAAATGAAGTAGGTTGGTAGCTCACTAGGATTTGTAACAGAGCGCATGTCTTTACGGGTAAATAGGTAACCAGAGACCAGCACTTGTTTGACCCCCAAGGAGAATTCAGGAGAATAGATTTGACACATACAATACGTGAATGTGGACCCTGTCTGGGACGGTTCGTTTACATAAAACACATTCCAGTGTGACGTGATTAAACACACATTCCACAGAAAAAGACTCCTTCACCCAAGGCTGCTAATGCATACAAGGTACTAGAGATAGGGAATTATCTCGGAGGGTAATCCCTGCTATTATCCAGGGGGCCTGAGGCAGCACCGGGGGTGTTTCTTGTTGGGACAATGCAGTGAATGTGACCCCTGGAGACGGTAACAGGCGTAGGAGCTTTTGTGTTGGTGATGGGAAGTATTTAGTACTAGCAACTGACACAAAAATTCTAGGATAGGCTTTTACTGCCCGAGGAACACATTTGCATTTTATTGTTTAAAAGCCGGCTTGAGAATTACATGAACCTTTTGAAAAGCAGGCCTAAATTAAACAAGACTGAATGCAATGCAGTGCATTTGTGTACTCAGCAATCGTTTACATAGACGTATATGGCTAAGGCATGGGGATGTAAAACATATCAAACGCCAACTGAGAAGGAGAACCACTGTATCCCAGACTAAACCACTCAAGGGGTACTTCTGTAATAACAAAGTCCATTTTACTGCTGTTAAACATTCATGACAGTGTTAACAAGCTCTTGGAAATTATGCCTTAAAAAAATGCACCAACTTCAGGGCTGGTCATATATTTGCCAGATCTGTGTAAACAGTAACCAGCCATGAGGGCAGCTGCCGCTGCATGACCAACATCCAATTTCTATCAATAAATTTAGTCTCAAACCAACTAAAGATATTCAGTAACTTCGAATCTAACTGTCAGTAGGTTTTCATTTACAAATATGTTTTAAATGGCTGCCTGATACAGGAATATATGCAGGAGTGCACGTAGTGGTGTGCAGGTGTGCATGCGTGAAAATAAAAAATGCGTTCAAACTGTTGATTTGTGCACTGATGGTTGACGGCTGTTAATGCACAAGCACTGTTTTTGATTGACTAACTGTAATGCTGTATAAGATTTCCATTCAAACAGAAAGCGTAAATCTAAGCTACGCGATGCCGGTTTCGGCGCAAAACATGAAAATGTGACATTTCGTTCACTGACGCACTTCAGTCGGCAGCGCTAAAACCGACAGTGCATATACTTACTTGCCGGCAACCCGCCAAAATAAAAGCTTTCTGGTTTAAGGTTTGAAAATATTGAAAATTAATTGAAAAAATAAATAAATAAAGAAAAGTGTCCAAAAGAAAAAATAAAATGTAAATATTATAGCATTGTATTTTTAAATGTAGTATAAAATAATTCTATTTTTTCTCTCATTTTTTAAATAATATAATATTAATCACATTTTACTTATTATTTTGTTTATTTTGATTTTTAAAATAACCTAATTAAATAAAGCACAATTACATTATTTTTACTATTATTAATAATTTTATAGTTATATTTAACGGGTCACACTATGTGCAGTGTCAGCACCAAACCAAATCTCTAGGTGCTCTCATGAGAACCAGACCGAAAAAATGTATGCGCACCCCTGAATACATGTATCCTTTCCATCTGTTTTTCATCACCATGCAGATAAGGTTATTGTAAAAATGCATGCGAGGAAACATCACCTCTTAAACACAACTATGTATGGCTATCATTCCTTTCACAAGGGCTTTTAGAGTTTAAGGAACATTTTACCAAATTTATTTTACTGTTTGGCTAATAGAGCATGAACTTTTAATTAACTTTTAGGCTTTAAACATTTATATTCAAGATATAAATGATATAAATTCAAGATTCCTCAATTGTAAGTCCCTTTGGATAAAACTGTCTGCTAAATGAACAAATGTAAATAGAAATGTAAATGTAGCGCTATAATTGATCAGAATTCGGATCAGACGATGCCTCTAGGCACAAAAAAGTTGTACTAATTATACAAAAAAGTTAAGCTATAACCTATAAAATCTCTGAGGAAACCAGTTGTGGTTGGACAAAATGTAAAGCTTGGGATTTCACAAGGTTATCGAACTAGTATTTAACAGGAAACCACATAAAGCGCAGCTCAAGCTGAACAAACGCTCAGTGCTGTGCTGGAAGAGGGAAGAGCATACTGAGAGCGAGTCAACAGGAGGGTTATAGAGGGGTAACTGGATCTTAGAGGAACACGGGGGGCTTCCTGCTCCATCAGGACTCTCCAAACAAACGGAGGGGTGTGGAGGTGGAACAGATCTGTCGGCACACCGCTTTATCTGCTCAGAGTGACCCCAAAACCTGCTCTGCTTAAGACCAAATGGCTTATTTAAGGAATAGTTTGTGCAAAAAAAAAATCTGCATTTGATTACCTTCATGTCATTTCAATAATGTACCATAAAAGTTGTTTATATGACTTGTGCGGCTTTGTGTGAACAGACTGAAATGTTACTCACTGGAAATCTCTTTCGCCAACTTGTAAAGTGATGGAAATGCTGATGGTGGGTCATATTTTACATGCATCACTCTTGACAATGAGCTGTTAATTGGGCTGAGATTATAGTGAAAGTCTAACAAAACAATGCGTCACAATGATCTTGAAGGAGATCAGTAGATAGTCGAAGCTCAGTACCATCAGAATCTGCACTTTCCTTGTTGTTCAGGACTTCAAAAGAACCAGAAAATTCTTCATCAAGTTCAAATAGATTTCCAAAGATATGGTCTGCACAGCCGCAAATACAGTCAGAGAGAGGACAAAGCCTCTTTTCTGAGGAGGAGTACTGCAGCGGACACTAATAGCCCCATAAGGGGAAGTCCACGAATACAAAGGTGCATTGTGGGAGTAGAGAGGGTATTGCGAGGCTTCGACAGATCCCCCCACGAGCTCGTCATGGTCGTGCACATCTGGGGCGAATCAGAGAGTGGGCCGAGGACATCTCCATTCTGCTAGACATTCCTACAAAACTGGGTTGTCTACAGATTTTATGGTTTGGGGTACTGGCAGAACAAATCTGCAGTGTTTGCAATGTCAGCAAAATCAGCTTAGTTGCGTTATCTAGGTTTATTCAATGTTCAGCAGTGAACATTTAAATTTAAGATTTACCTTTTAAAGTGAAATTAAAATATTGTGCATGTTTTATTGGTGTGAATTTTTCAGAATACAAAATAATAGTTTTCGAACTACTGTCATAACCAAGACTACATAGGCGGGGGAAAATTATATAATAATACTATATATATATATATATATATATATATATATATATGTATACAGTATATATGTATGTATGTTTGGGGAGAAGTTTCTCTGCTCACCAAAGCTGCATTTATTTAAACAAAAATACAGTAAAAACAGTAATATTGTGAAATATTATTGCAATTTAAAATAACTGTTTTCTGTTGTAATATATTTTAAATGTAATTTTAAATGTAATTTAAAATGTAATTTGTGCTTAAGAAACACTTATTATTATTTTCCATGTTTATTATTATCAACAGTTGTGCTGATTAATATATATATATATATATATATATATAATTTTTTTTAGAAAATCATTATACTTTTTCAGGATTCTTTGAAAGTTCAAAAGAACAACATTTACATTATAAATGTCTTTACTGTCACTGTCTTTTGGTCAGTTTTAAGCATCCTTGCTGAATAAAAGTGGTAATTTCTTAAAAAAAAAAATCTTACTGACCCCAAAATTCTGAAATGGTAGTTTTTATAATATAATATAAATTTAATAATAATATAATTAATATTAAAACAAATATCACAGCCAACTTGTCTTAATATATTAAAAATAAAATGAACAAAATAATGCACTGCAATAATTAATTTCCTAAAGAATATTCTGGCTACCTTAGAAGTACATCACATTACTAAAGTTAAATGCATTGCAGATTATTATCAGAATTGACTGGGTCATTTATTGCACTGATATTTTTCAGTTTTTCTGAACTCACCGTGGCATTTGACCTCAGGGTTTCCCCAGAACAGCTCTCTACACTCTCTGCAGGTTCTGCCGCCAAACCCAGGTTTACAAGAGCACTGGCCCATAATCTACAGCACAGAGAATAAAAAAAATACAGATTAATCCATGTGAACTTTATTACGATCCCAAACATGACATATTAGTGTGAAGGTGGTCTGACCTCATTGCAGGACGAGCTGAAGGAATGGTTGAGGTCGCAGTCGCAGGCCTCGCAGCCTTTCCTGCTGGCCATATTCCAGGTGTCCGGTGCGCACTGATCGCAGTGCTGGCCCACCACGTTAGGAAGACACTGACACTGACCGTTGTTCAAGTCACAGTTGCAGTTACCCGGAGAGGGGCACGTCTCCTCAACAGTGCCCATATGATTACACACACACTCTGAGAAAGACCAGGACAAAACATTAGAAACTCAGCGGCCAGGAGTCAAATGCATAGTTATACTGCACAAAATGTACATTTAAAATTTTTTTTTTTTTTTTTTTGTCTATAATAGTAAAACAAACTTTATCTAGACTTCAAAAGAACTAATCTTTTTAATTGTTCATACTATGTTTTAAATAGATTTATAAATCAGACATTGTATCGACAGTAATACTTGTCCTAACTACACTACCAGTCAAAGGTTTTTGAACAATAAGTTTAATACAGCAAAAGCAGTAATATTTTGAAATATTTTTACTATTTAAAATAACTGATTTCCATTTGAATATATTTAAATAAATAAAATGTAAAAAATAAATATAAAATGTAAAAATCATTCTAATATTCTGATTTGCTCCTCAAAAAACATTTATTAATATTATTATTATGTTGAAAACATAGCTGAGTATCATTTTTTTCAGGTGTCTTTGATGAATGGAAAGTTCAGAAGAACAGCATTTATCTGAAATAGAAATCTTTTGTAACATTATAAATGTCTTTATCGTCACTTGATCAATTTAAAGCATCCTTGCTAAATAAAAATATTCTATAATTTCTTTTTCAAAAAAAAAAAAAATTATACTGACTTCAGGATTTTGAATGGTATTTATTTCAGATAAATGCTGATCTTTGGACCTTCCTATTCATCAAAGAATCCTGAAAAAAATGTACTCAACTGTTTTAAATATTGATAAAAATAATAATAATAATAAATGTTTCTTCAACATCAAATCATCATATTAGAATGATTTCTGAAGGATCATGTGACACTGAAGACTGGAGTAATGATGCTGAAAATTTAGCTTTGCATCACAGGATTCATATAGAAAGCAGCTATTTCAATATATTACTGTTTTTGATGTATTTTGGAACAAATAAATGCAGGCTTGGTGAGCAGAAGAGAATTCTTTAAAAAAACATTAAAAATCTTACTGTTCAAAAACTTTTGACTGGTAGTGTACTTTGTACTACAATTGTATGATCATATTTTTGTAAACACAGTATTGAAACAATGAAACTTTTCTTCAAGAACTTACTTCTGCAGCTCTGGGTCAGTGCATTGCCGTAATAACCGAGCTTGCAGCGGTTGCAGCCCTCGTCCTCGCCGTCGGTGTGGTACAGGCATTTGAGACAAGCGCCCGTTCGGGCGTCACAGGACTCCGGGTCCATCATGTCGATGTTGTTGTTGCACTGACAGGGCCGGCATTCTCCGCCCACCTCGTGTGGGTTTCCGTAATAACCAGGGGTGCATTCTTCACACCTGGCACCTATGGGTGACACGAGACAAGAGGTGTGTTCAATTACAGCTCTCACTGCTACAAAATTACATATTACAAGACAAAATATCACCAAATTCTTCCACATACACTATCGTTCACTAACGTTTTTTTGAAAGAAGTCTCTTAGACTCACCAAGGCTTCATTTGATTAAAAATACAGTAAAAACAGTAATATTGTGAAATATCATTAATGATATTTCACAATATTACTGTTTTTACTGTATTTTTAATCAAATAAATGTAGCCTTGGTGAGCAGAAGAGACTTCTTTCAAAAATATAAATCATAACAATTTCCAAACTTTTGAATGTTGCAGTAAACTATATGACAAGTTCTAGCGTGTGTCATGATACAGGAAATTTACGGTGTTCCTGACAGATGCTCTTATAAATCAAATAAGATGTCTGCTGGTTACCTTTATATCCCTGGTTGCAGACGCAGAACACCTGGTTGGAGTCGAGGCTCTTATAACACGCGCCGGAGAACTGTCTGCCGCTGCCGGGACCATCCGGACACATGCAGGGGCGGCAGTGGTCTCCAGAGCCCAGGACGGGGTCACCATAGTAGCCATTAAAACACCTGCAGAAGAGATTTTATAAATGAAAGGCTATACTTTCATGTAAACATCAAACTATAATGTTGAAGAAAGAACACAGTGACTAACCTCTCGCAGTTGTGTCCAGTGGTGTGGTCCCTGCAGGACAGACACTGTCCCGTGAGCGGGTCGCACTGCTCAGCGTGGCCATTACAAGTGCAGGGGCGACAGTTAGGGAATCCCCAGTGTCCCGGCAGACAGCGGTCGCACTGCCGCCCATACGCTCTGGGAATACACTCGCACTGACCGGTGGCCTCGTGGCAAAAGGAGTGGACAGACCCCTCAGGACTGCAATCACATGCTAAACCAACAACAGACCACAATTATGCTTGTGAAAGAAATACATGGTGCAGTCTATGCTATTGGCCAGTTGTACTTACGCCTGCAGCCTTGCGGCCCAAAAAGGAAGGTTGCTGGGGCGCATTTGTCGCAGTTCCTGCCAACCACGTTGGGACGACACTGGCACTGGCCACCGCTCGGGTCACAGACCGTGCTGAGAGACCCCTGCGGGTCACACTGACAGGCTGAGAGAAACAGAAGAGAGAGAAAAATATAGGGTTAATTCAAGGTAATCGGGGCATTTTTTCCTCAGTCATTTCAATGGCAAACAAAGTGTTAGGTCGTATTGATTAATCTGTTGCGAAAAAAAAATAAATAAATCGCAAAACAGCACTAAATGGAGTCTTCAAGGAGTGAGGATGATTTTGTTGTCTTCTCGCTGCTTAAAAAGTGAAAAAGAAAGGTAGAGACGGAGACTTCCCCCTCCTTATTAAGGAGCAGTGGGATTATCACGGGTGAATCAAGGTTTACTTCAGGATGTCTGGCTCAGTTTGATGCTTTGCTAGCGATACTAGAGCCACATATTAAAAAGAAGACCACCAATTTTGCTACGGATGCGAAAAACGGAACCCGATCCCAATTTTTTTATGACGGACGAAAATTTCGGAGGCAGTGTTTGACATAACATGAGGTTGTATTTATTTTTTAACGTGTGAAAATTTCGGATGAAACTCGAATATCGGTTGTTTAATATCGGCTTATATACCAGTAGACACGTCAACCAGTAGAGATTTTGGCCTGTCATCTCTATCGCGGATACATGCTCACGTGACGTAGCTATGCTACGTAGTCACGAAAACTCGTTTTTAAACATTGCAAGTAATTTTACGCCATTGAAACGCAATCAGCAGCGAAAGAGAACTCATTTTGCTGTATGCTTGAGCTATCTGAGAGACTGTTTCTGAGCGCTGTCTGAGAGGCTTGTGCACGTGTATTGAACGCGGTGCGTATTGAGTTATTTTTACCGCTTTATAGGCCCTGAACGAATAAATACATTTGTCAAAATGCCCGTCTTTGCAAGTATCCGCGTAAACACAGTAATTTAAGTGAAAGCAAACAGCTGAGAAAGAAAACAATGTGTAACAGTATATTGGATCCGGGCAGCTTGCCACTCAAAATGAACTCTAATGTAATCTATTTACCATTTTGTTTGTTACTTTCCTGACAATGTATAACTATTCCAGTACACTCTTTAACCGTATAAACAACACCTCATATCAAACTGTACATTTATATAATATTAATACATTTATATAATAAGTTTATATCGGTTATAAAAAAACAAAAAACAATATCGGTTGATCTCTTCTACATTCATGTATATCATCCATTATATTATTTAATGGCTGTAAAAATACCTTTTGGCTAACAGAATTTTAATATCAGGATTAACAGGTTGGAGCTTGCATACAGTTTAGCATGGGCTCAAACCCAAAAAAAACCTCTCTGATGGATGTGCACAGCTTATAAATCACACTGAGGTAAATCACCGGAGTTCAACTCGACACCTCAGTGGCTCCGAGTTCAAACCACCTGCGTAAAAATGCTTGCTTAGGGACTTGGCAAGCCATCTCACCATGAAAGACCCACAAAAACCCATGAGATTTAGAGAAGTCACTGGTGCAGGCCAGAAGAACCGGAAAATTTTACATCAGTCCTAGTGGATTGCTAAAGCAGTGGTGAGGAGAAACTAAAGTAACAACACCACAAATCTTTTCAAAATAGTGTTACTTTTCTAGTTACTAGCTATGCTTTCCAAAATGTAGCAGGTCGCTGGCATATTGTGCATGGAGCTTTACAGCTGAGCAAATTGAGGTACAAACATGCTTTCCTAAAATGTCAGATGGCATAGCTAAAATTGAAAATATTTAATGTTTTATGATCTTTAATGCTTTGAAACAGCTTAATTTTTTACAAATCAGAGAAACATTTTTTGACCAAACAACCATTTTTGCAAATTAAATGTTTTAAGTAAATAATAATGTAGTTTTTCACTACATGGTAACTGATGGATGAATATTCAATTATTTTCATTTCTACAGCACAATATCAATACATAACATAAATTAAACAGGTAAACAGACTGAATTAATTGATCTCACCAACTGTAACACCATTTGTTCCCACTAAAATTTAAATCAGGGACAATTAAAACATCTGTTTTAATACTCTGATACCTGTGATTACTAAGATGAAGAAGGATCATGAAATGCTCTGTTCATCACTATAATTTCAACTTACTTTATTTAATGTGTTTCTAGTTTTATTAGTTAGAATATGTTTAATATTGTCACCATACTTGAGTCTCTTCATTCAAAAACTATTGTTAATTTTGTGCCTTTAAACTGCTCTGTTAAAATTGTATCATCAGGTGTAACTGTTATATATTTAAAAGTTACATATTTTAAAAGACTGCCTCCTCACATAGCTTCAATGTTGTTTGCTACTGATTAAAGTGTAGCCTTGAAATGTGGCCTACTTTTCCCAGAAGGGAGTTTGACTGTATTTTTTACATTATGTATCATATAAAGCTTAACAAGTTAGTTTCTTAAAGAATGACACGAAGATGTCTTTTCAGTAGCAGTGTATGCTGTGTTTGATTTCATCATGTGGAAGTCAACATTTTCACACTGATATTTATAGTCAGCAAAGCTTGCGTTCTGATTTACGCCTCTAGCCATGTCTTTTGCTTTTCTTCTTGTCCTGACAGTTGATGAAATTGTAAAGTCTCAGACAGGAAGCATGTAAAGCAGTATAATTATGCCTGAGGCCCTGTTACAAGCTCTGACACGAGGTAGGAAAGCACCTCTGATGAGAGACAGCAGCCGGAGGAAAATGAAAGCTGAATGAACGATGACAGAATGAAGACTGGCACGTCTATCATAAAGGGAAAAGGGTATTCTTATGCGGTTAGAGAATGGAGCCAAAGACATGCGATGATGACAGGCTGAGAATCTGTATGTGTGTGCACTTTAAACAAAGTGTGAAAGATCTTAAAGTCGAAGTGATTATGCATTTGTGATATTAGAACTAGAATTAGAAAATAACTAATTATTCTGAAAAGTATAGTGTAGGCATTTCACTCGCATTTGCAACTAAAACCAAACGCATGCAAACAGTAAAATGCATGCGCGAATAAAATACACTCAACAGATCTTTAAAATTCAGTTTTGTGAAGTTTGAGTTTCATAAAAGTTCTTAAATATCTTAAATGATATAACAAATGTCTTAATTATCACTTTAAGATGTCTTAAATAAGCCTCAAAGGCAAACACAGCACATTCTAAAGGTTCACGATTTCAGAGCGTAGTGTTGTAGGTTGTAATTGTACATATTTTATCTTCTTCATCTTTTAGAATGAGCTATGTGTAGAAAAGTAAAGAATAAAAACTTCAAAATAAGAGTCTTGGGGCCAGTTTTACTAATAGCTTGCGCCAGCGCAAACCATCTTTTGGCGTTAAAATAGTACTGTCAGGTTTTACTAAAGATGCGTAGTGATGAATTAGCGTTGAAAAGACGTGGACACAGTTATTTTTGCGCCTGACCTTATTGAATATGCATTTGTAGGAGTTTCCCTTTCAGATGCAAAATTTATGGGAGGAGATTATTCAAATGAATCATGCAACGAGATTTACTAACGTTTGTGCTCGTCAAATTACTGGTATTTGCGCCATTATTTAACGTCCAAAAAAAGCATGTCTTAAACTGTTTTGCGCTTGAAATGGCTGCAATTATTGTTGCTAGGAAAGGCACAGCAGAGAACAGAGAGCGCGTGGTAGAAGGGAGAGGATTTTTTCCACACGTATTCATTTATTTGGAATGTCACAAGAACACATTATGCGAACATATAGTTTGCCAAGCCATGTTATATTTAATTTGCTTGGAACCCTCAACTAGGAATCACGCAATACCAGCTCTATCAAAACTTCTTGCAAACCTTAATTTTTTGGCCTCCAGTTCTTTTCAACGTACAGTGGCGTCTTTCTTTCTTTATTCTTTATTTGCGACTACGCTAATTTGCGCAGCGTTTCGTATATTGCGTTATGTAAATGAGATGTTGCGTCTGTGTTCTTTAATTTGCACGTTGTTAGTAAATCTCCCGCAGAAATGTCCACGCCCATCGGCGCTGTTTTGGAACTGTGCTCTCGCGCTAATTTGCCTTGTTTAGTAAAACTGGACCTTGGTGTATTTTGGGCTTGTTTATAATTGTAAGTCCTGCATTATGCATGAAGTTTTTTGTTTTGTTTTGTTTCTCCCTGTTTATTATTGGTATTTTGGTTACACAGTCGACAATAGTAAATCACATACATTTAAAGAATAAGAGTCCTTGTGTATTTTTTGTGTATTTATTTCTCGCTTTAGATGTGCACTAAATGCAAAATGTATTTAGGAACGTGTGTGCGAATATAAAAAAAGAAATCCAAGCAGGTGCTTAAAAAAAATCAATAAAATAAAGTTTTAGGAAATTTGCGGTCATAAAAGGTCCTATACTGTATCTCAACTGGTATAACAAATGTTTTCTTATCATTTTAAGATGACTTAAATATGCTTAAAAGTCAAAATGCAGCACTGTTGCACATTCTACATGTTCGGTTTCAGAGCTGTATGCAATCAATGAACAACGTAAATTGTAAATTTATGTCAATAATGGTTATGATCTATTGGTGACCTATGACAATGTTTACTTTATGGTGTTTACATTGTAATGTATTATAGATAGTTGTAAGAATGCATATTTTATCTGCAACTTTTTGAATGAGCAGTCAGCAATGGTAAAGTATATGCATTTCAAAATAAGAGTCTGGTGTATTTCAGGCTTGTTTATAATTAAAAGTCCCACATTATGCATAAAGTTTTTTGTTTTGTGTTTGTTTTTTTTCCTGATTGATCTTGGTATTTTGGTTACACAAACTGTTTCTGAAATGTAATTCAACATACAAGCATGTAGCATTTGTCTGGGCTTCCCCCGACCAAGAACATCAGTTAACACATATCATCATTATCATTACACATTTTATTAGTAATATTAAAGTATTTTATTTTATTTAAAATGGGTAATTTATTATGAAGTTATGGATGTACCTTTAACTCCCTGATGCAGAAAAGCCGACACACTGAAGATGTAATTCCTACAGATATCAGTCATGGGGGTTTTCACCACTGCTTGGCTGTTCTCCAAACAGCGGTAGCGCTGGAAGGTTTCCCAGGCGTTGTTGGTCACCATGTCTCCACCCTCTGACCCAGAGCCAGAGAAAATATCCAGGTTTTTGCAGTGTGGCATGAGGACGATCTGAGAGTAAGAATAGATATCGGTTGTTCAGCATTTGAAGATTCCAGTGCAACTGATATTGTCTATATGACAGGGTAAAAAAGGGAGTCTACCGAGTCGATGAGCGTGTACGGCGACTGCACATCACTTAGAGCGGAGTAGCGAGACAGACTCAAGCGCACGGTGTAGTTCAAGCCCTCTTCAAAACACACAGGCCTAGACAGCACCACATACCTGATGGGCAAAACCAAGAGAATTCACTTTCTCAGATTCAACACTCAAAGACATGTTAAGCTTAATGAAACCTAGTGAACAGCCGTCTAGGGGTGCAGTCACATTTTCCGCAGTTCAGTAAATTTTTTAGGTCAAAATCAAGTCTTTCAATAGAAATTGGCACATTCTAATATTTTGCATAAAGATTTCCACATGCAGATTTCGCAATAGGTTCAACATGGTCATGCAGATTTACTGCACTTATCAACAGAATCTGCTTTGTTTGAAAGTGACTTCTGTTTGAGCTGTGCTTCATCACTACACTATTGACCAAGCACATCAAAATAACTGATTTTGAATGCTCTACATAGGCAGGAACTCTGTGCCATACAAATAGACTCACCCTGCAATTGACTTCAATGGGGTTTTACGTTAGCATGTTGCTAAGCTAATATCTTGATACTCTAATCAGAATAAAATGCAATAGGCACAAAAATCTTGGGTTTTTACTAATTTAATTACTTTTTATTGTTACTTTTAAGCTTTGAATGCAATAAATATATCTATAATAAATATCTCTCTGGATTTATTGCAATGCATTCTGAGATTACGTTCTCTGTAAAGGATGCATGAGATGCTGCCTTAGAATTTGGTCAAAATAAGCAAAATGCTGTTCATTACCATCTAGAATAGCCTTCAGTGTTTTAATATTATTTATATACTATTGTCGCTTTTATTAATATTTTGAATTAGCTTCCTAATGCGAGTTAAATTTGTTATGTGCTTTTGTCATTTTGTATTACTTTTTTGTTTTTAAATATTTTATATATATTTGATGAAAAACTTGAAATATAAACTAGAAATGTTGCTTTGGAAACTAATTGAAATAAATATGTTTAAGCTGGAGTACTAAAATTACTAAAACTGAATTGAAAGCTGTGAAGGAATATTTCTAAAAAACAAAAACGAATTACGAAAAGAACAACAAAATTACCAAAACCTAAACTAAAATGAAAATGAAAACTGAATATATAAAAGTAGGGCTGGGCGATAATTCAATAACGATAATTATCGCGATACAGTTTTCCTCAATAAAATGATAAAGTTCGATAAATGTTCGATGTTTATGCTCCAAAAGTGGAACGAAACAGTATATAATATATATATAATATAGTGGAACGAAACAGTATATAATAATATATATATACAGTATATAATTATATTTGTGATTATGCATGTGTGCATTTATACTGAATGTTTTTAGACTAACGTTACTGTTTTTCATACAAATAGGCTACCTTAAAAATCATATATTTATATTTTTATCATGGTATTGAGGTGCTATATGTGTGGTTTTAACTGTGTTTATCATGATTTAAATGTATGCTACTATGGGAGACCAATGCTTAATTAAAAAATTTTAAAAAAACACTTGGTCAGAATAAATTTAACCATATAAAACTGAGGTTGCTCAAATTTTTACAGATGTTACTGATTTAGATTTTACTGATTTTGATGATACCTCTGCATCCTAACTCAATCAAATGTGCATTTCTAAGAGACAAAAAAGTGATATTATTATTATTAATATTATCAGGCAACCCAAACCTGTTTCTTGATTTGAAACAATATCACTCATTAGAACATGCAGAAACTAATAAATACATTTTTCTATTTAGATATTTATTTTCTTAAGGACAATTAATAGTCTGGTTTCTACAACTTTTACTTTGGAGCAAAAATCTCTTAAAACTTAAAAAAAAATTAAGATTTGACATTTATCGTGATAATTATCGTTTTCATTTATTTACAATTAGTAATTTTAGAGCTTCAACTTTGTTCAGTTAGTTGCCAAATGTTCAACTTAGTAGCCTTGGCAACATTTCAAATTTTTGTTTAGTTTTGATCTAATATTTAAGTTTTATTTTATTTCAGCTTCATTTCAATTGTTTTTAATGGTTTTAGTTTATTTTAGTCTTTGCATAAGGACTACATCTACTTCATGATGACTTAAAATACTGCCTAGTTATTATTGGATGAAATGTAATGTGCATCAGGTGGTCCATCTTTCTTCTCTCATACCTGGATCCGGGATGCAGAGACACCACCTGGTTGTCATCGTCAGGCATTGTGTTCGCACAACGGCTGTCGGCGGTAATGACGCGAGGCCTGATGACAGTCATCAACACTTCTTCCCACTGCTCTGGCAGCTACACACCATGAAAGAGCAAGCAGATGATGTAATGATGTATCTGCTTACCCTTTAACTCAAGGCTGATGAAACATGTCTTTACTAAGCTGTTCGAGTCAAATGTCAATGCTAGTATTGTACTGTAGAGCAAGTCACCTGAGGTTCATATCGAATGATAATGTCATACTCCATAGAGTAGGGGATGTTGTCGATGCTGAACTCAAGATAGGCACCTTCAGGAACATTCACAAAACCAATGCCAGTCCAAGTGGGGGATCTGTCCTGAGGCTGGGGTCTCGGGACAACCGTCACACCCTACCGATAGAGAGATATAGAGATATAGAGATACATCATTCAAATACTCAAAGACTTCGACAGATGGCAATAATGAGGACACTTACAGGTCCAAACTTGGCGTCCTCAGCTTCATAAGTGTAGTGGTCCAGAGCGATGAAGTAAAAACCAGATTCCACCTGGTCGCAGCGTCTGCCAAACATGTGCTCGCGACACTGACACTGACCCGTTTCAGGAGAGCAACTGGGGAAAGAAATAACGCCAAGAAATTTAGATGGTTCTTCCTAAAGATCTGGTGGAAAATAGCTCTGGAGGGCATATTTAATGCTGACACAAACAGTCAAGACTCAAAACCTGTGATAAATGGCACCCATCTGTTTGTTGGACTGCAGTTAAAGCCTGCCTTTGTAACTCATGTAAATACAGTTTTCTTATTGGACGATACAGCCAGTTCAGTCTGAGACTAATAAACATTATTTTCACTGTTATTTCAGGCTTCCTGCCAGTAGTTTCTCAACAAACTGATTCAACTTACTAAGAAGAGAGGGCAGTAGGAGTAGCAAGTAGATTTTTAAGTTTTTTAATCCATTTTATTGTCAAAAATCTAAGTCTGATCACAAAGAAAAGTAATAGCACAACTCTCCTCAGAAAGTGGCATAAGTTAAAGTGTCACTCGATGTCCATGATGAGTAAAGGTCCTTGCACACTGAGTCCGAATTTTCGTATGCGTTTTTTTTTTTTTTTCCGTATTTTTCGTATTCATCATCTTTTCTTATCAAAATGCTTGTCACGGATGGGAAAATGCAGAAAATCGAACCTGAGCCGAAATTTTTTATGACAGACGAAAGTTTCGGAGACAGTGTTTAAACGTGATTGACACAACGTGAGGTCGTATTTATTTTTAACGAACAAAAAATTTCGGACTCAGTGTGCAATGACCTTTACACAGCAAAGTTTAATACTTAGAGTAGTGTTAATATTGTTAACAAAATCTTTTGGTAACTGAAATCAAATTAAATATAAACCCTAGCAAAAAGAAATATACTAAAATGTATTTGAATTACATTTATTTTGTGCTAAGTATACTACAAATACATTTACATATTTATGTGCTTAATAAAATACTCGGCAATTGCACTTTTGGTATACTAAACTGGTATACTTAAATTGGAACAACTAATTTTGTACTTAATGCAGTTTAATTGTATGTTTATATAAATACACACACATACAGTATATATTTTGAAAATATTTACATTTATACATTTATATATTCATGTTCTTATATTTTATATTATATATTTAATATATAAACATAACATTTTTCTTAAATCTATACATGCATGTGTTTGTATTTATATATCCATAATAAATATACAAAGTATACACAGATATTATGTAAACAAAAACCTTTATTTTGGATGCAATTAATCGCGATTAATCATTTAACAGCACTAATATTTTTATATCAGTAAATCTTAAGCAATATGTCGGTAAATATGTTGATGAATTTGAAGTATTATGGCATAGGAAGAAAAACTTAAATAAAAACAGAAAAAATACAAATGTTGCCTTGGCACCAAATTTAAATAAATTAGTTAAAATTGAAGTGCTAAAATTATTCAAACTAAAACTGAAATAAAAATAAATTAAAGCTATACAAAAATATTAATTACAAAAAAAGAAAAACTAATAAAAAATGACAAAAGCATATAACAAAATTACTAAAAACTAAACTAATAATAATAGTAAATTATTATAAAATAATAAAAATAGTAGTAATAATAATAGTGATAAAAAGTGTATTTGAATGAGAGATTCAGGAACTTCAGCCAGAACAGAGTAGTTTTACTCACTTGTTGTTGATTGCACCACCATGATCACAGTCACATGGTCTGCAGCCGTCCATGTCGTTACTGAGACCCCAGTGCTGAGGCTATGAGAGAAAGAGACCGAGAGAGAGAGAGACCAGTTAAAAGACCATTTAAACACCACAGTGTTTACGACAGACCTCACAAGAAGCAAAATGTAAGCAGTAGTTCTTAAAGGCAAATGATCACATTTTGGAATAACTGAATGCAAGAAATCTAGAAAAATAAATAAATATAATTGTTATAATGTAAAAGAATATATTATATATATATATATATATATATATATATATATGTGTACTGTATATATATTAATGCACATTTAATAAAATTGTTGTATGATTTACAAAAGTGTCACATTATATATTATAAAAGCACAATGTTATGTTCCTAAAGTCATTCACAGTGCTATTGCACAAAGATATATGAATGAACTCATAAAGTAAACAGAACACGCACCAGACACTGGTCACAGTTCCTTCCGGTTACCAGACGTTTACAGTAGCAGTTTCCTGAGTCTGTATCACATGGACTTCCGCCTGAAACCGTCCCCAAAGCATTGCATGTGCATGCTGGGTAACAACAAAACAAAAGTAACTTTTATTTGAGATCTTTCAAAACCATTTTCACATGAATTGGTGAATGATTTGGGTTCGCTTTAGTGTGTAAGGCATGGACTTACGCTGGCATCCCAGAGGGTCGTCGCTGAGTCCGTAATTGCCTTGTTTGCACTGGTCACAGCGCTCACCCTCCACATTAGGCTTACAGCGACACTGACCCGCGATCAGCCCGAGAGACACGTCTGTCAGCGGATCACATACTCCACCGTTAAGAGAGCCGACCGGATCACAGTTACAGGCTGGAAAAGACAAATCCGGACAGTGTACTTAAAGACAATGGGAGGAACTGTGGACTGCTGGGAAAACTTACAAACGTAGCCATGATAATTCTTATACTATATCAATGCAGCAGTAAAGATGCCCTGTGCCAACTTTTTTATCGCAATACTGTTTTTCACAACAAATTTTGTTAAAACTATCTAGTACAAAGATACTTCACAAAAGATACTTAGCATTGTTACTCACACAACAAATACTGGACACACAACAATAAAGTTTAGTTTTTTAACATCAGTTAATGCATTCCCAAACAATAAACACATTTTTACATGTTAATATATTGATGTTAATATATTAACATTGATATATATATATATATATACTGTATATAGATTAACATTGATATATATGTTAATGCTAATTTATACTTAATAATTAGTTAATAAATATATTTTTTGTTAATTCATGTTTGTTTACAAGTTAATAATTTATACAACTTGAAATGCTAAAAATACACAGAAATAGAAATAGAAATGTACATTAATCAAATAAATAAATGGTATTTTTATTGTTACTCCATGTTAATAATTGGATTGATATTGTATTGCATTGTAAGCTATTATCAAAATTTGATGTAAAACTCAGAGACCACATTTCTGCTTTGTGGTCAAAAAGTTCAAACTGAAAAACCTCAGTCACCACAACAAAAGAGGAATGTGAAACCCTAGACGCGTGTGGTTTGAGGAAGGGCGGCGCTTCGCCTTGTGGTAACGGACTACTTTAAAGCCCAGGTGTTTCTGCTCCCAAATCTGCACGAGCAGAGATGAACAAAGCAACAGCTGGACCAGACTCGCATCACAAACTAGACCAGACAGGTAGAGGAGCAGCGGCCGTCTGAAGGGGGAGAAAAGCTCAGAGGAAATGACAGGTGAGGAAATGAGAGGGACACGTACGCTCGCAGATGTTGGGGTCGCGGATGTCTTTCTCCGGATGCTGGTAGAAGAAGGGCTTGCACTGCTCACACTTGTGACCCATGGTGTTGTGTTTGCAGTCGTCGCACACGCCGCCGCTCACGTTACCCGAGGCCTGATACACGGCCATGTCGAAATGACAGGAATCAGAGTGATGATTGCAGTTACATTCTGTGAAAGAAGCAAAGAAATGTTAGTGAGGAAATGGCAAATGATTAAGTAACAATTGCACGACAGTTATGACGTTTAAAAACTATAGCGCAGTAACAATTGCACGACAGAATTATGACGTTTAAAAACTATAACGCAGTAACAATTGCACGACAGAATTACGACGTTTAAAAACTATAGCGCAGTAACAATTGCACGACAGAATTACGATGTTTAAAAACTATAACGCAGTAACAATTGCACGACAGAATTACGACGTTTAAAAACTATAGCGCAGTAACAATTGCACGACAGAATTATGATGTTTAAAAACTATAGCGCAGTAACAATTGCACGACAGAATTATGACGTTCAAAAACTATAGCGCAGTAACAATTTCACAATAAAATTACGATGTTTAAAAACTATAACGCAGTAACAATTGCACGACAGAATTACGACGTTTAAAAACTATAGCGCAGTAACAATTTCACGACAGAATTACGATGTTTAAAAACTATAACGCAGTAACAATTGCACGACAGAATTACGACGTTTAAAAACTATAGCGCAGTAACAATTGCACGACAGAATTACGACGTTTAAAAACTATAGCGCAGTAACAATTGCACGACAGAATTACGATGTTTAAAAACTATAGCGCAGTAACAATTGCACGACAGAATTACGATGTTTAAAAACTATAGCGCAGTAACAATTGCACGACAGAATTACGACGCTTAAAAACTATAGCGCGGTAACAATTGCACGACAGAATTACGATGTTTAAAAACTATAGCGCAGTAACAATTGCACGACAGAATTACGACGTTTAAAAACTATAGCGCAGTAACAATTGCACGACAGAATTACGACGTTTAAAAACTATAGCGCAGTAACAATTGCACGACAGAATTACGACGTTTAAAAACTATAGCGCAGTAACAATTGCACGACAGAATTACGACGTTTAAAAACTATAACGCAGTAACAACTGCACAACAAAGAATTATTATGTTTAAAAACTATAACAAAGTAACAATTGCACAACAAAGATTTACTATATTTAAAAACTATAGGCCTAATGCTGTCATATCTGTACAACAAAGAATTATGACTTTGAAAACTATAAAGCAGTAACAATTGTACAACAAAGAATTTTTGACTATGTTCTTTAAAGAAGTTACAACAGTTACAAAACGTGTGTACTGTTACAAAAAGTTTAATGTATCTGAGTTAGTAGCATACCAAAGTTAAAATATTGATATCAAAACTTCATTAGAAACTACAGGGCAGTAACAATTGTACTAAAAATAGAATGTCAATGTTGTTTAGAAACTCTCATGCAGTAACATTGATACAATACTATAATACCGATATTTAAAAACTATAAACAGAGACAAAAGTACATCAAAAAGAATGTTACAAAACTTGTAACACCTGATTTGCAAGGTAAATCTTTTGAAAATCTACTGGTTTCATATTGTTTTTAAAAACATTATATATATATTTTTTTTAATTATATTTAATGACTCAAAGTCATGAGAATGTAATAGTGCATTTTCATTACATTTTGACATAAATATCACTACATTTTTGGGTTGTACAACAAGACATTTTATGAACAGAATTAACTTTGTCATAAAAAGTTCTTTTTAATTAAATGAATAGATCCAGACAAAGAAAAATGAGCATGATTTCATTGACCCATAACTGAATATTGCAGAAGATCATACTTTTACAGGCGTTGGTGTTACGTCCCTCTGCGGGTCTCCAGGGCAGGTCATGGTAAAAGTCCTGACAGCGCTCACAGTTCAGCCCCATGGTGTTATGATTACACATACAATGGCCATGGACCTACGGCAAAAGAGACATAACAATGATAACCAAGAACAAAATAAATGTAACCAAATTGAGACTGTGCGCGGAACAGGATATTTAAAGGCACCACAAATTATAAACAGAAGTCCTCAGAATGAATTTGAGCTAATTTCCTACTCAGACCCTAAAAAGGGAAAAGTTTCTTCATACAACAGAAACTTAGAAAAAAGATGGAGTTGCTCAGAACAGTCTTCAAATCCGGCCCTAAACCAGATGGCAACAGGAAATGTTTATATTGGATGCATCTGTTCTACATTAAACAAACTCGAGTCCTGGCACAGACACAGATCTAGATGCAGTCTATACGTGAGCTTTCACAGAACTTCTCTGATCTAGATGATCTAAAGCCACTTCAGTGCCTTTGAATAAAATTCTTGCACATAAAAAGTTAGTGAGATTGAGATCTGGATGTAATATCTGTTCATTACTTTTGTAAGAGCTGCAACAGACTGAGACAGATTGTAAACAGAGAAGACTGCAGACTAAACAGGAACCTCATTCCTTTGGTGTATTTCTTCAAATCATTGATATAAAACCACAGAAACACATACTACAACTTCAAGCATAAATGAAACAAAGCCAAAAAAAGGTTTGTAAACAACAGACTCTGCGTGCATTTTCTCTGCCACATGATTATTTGCACTGTAAACTATTCAATGATGAAACCACGAGGTACTTTCAAACTAATATGAAACAGATCCAAACTGAATTAGCAGCAGACTGTGATGGGACTTCAAACGATTTCTTCCATGACAAATGTGTGTGAGATGTTTTCTTCAAAGCAGAGGTTTAAAAAGCCAGAAAAACGTCTGCTGCATTTAAATGTGGCATAAATCAAAAACGACTTCCTATTAAATTTGCTTTATTTATCTACAATTCATTCAGGTATAATACTGCATTAAAATTTTATAATTTCAGCTCATACGTGATTGCCAAGTCAGTTTGTGGTGGCGATTGGAGGGAAAAATTTGGAAAAAATATAAAATATAATTTAAAAAATAACTATAACAACAAATAGTATAATTGTACAAAAAAAAAAAAAAAAGGTAAAAATATAAAATAATGTACAAAATAAAAATGTAACTTGCATTATTCATGGCATAAAACTCACCATGCTGTCCACGACCTCTCCAGCTCCATCGACGGGGGCGCATTCGGATGCGTGACCATAGCAAAAACAGTTTCCTCTCACCACCATGTCGTAAATCGCATAGTAGTACTTCTCCTTGATCTCTATACGTGAGTCCAGAAGATTGTCCCCGAGAGTATGCAGCCTAGTGAACTTCACCCTCAGATTAGTGATCTTTAACATGTCTATAAATGATAGGAGGCAAGAAGTTAGCAATACAGAAATTTGGTTCACACTATTAGGCCACTTAATGGCAAGCATGTATGTTAAAAAATTTTCATTTGTGTCCTTACTTTGAATTCTGGGGCTGTAGGGATCATCAATCCTGAATACTGGATCCAAAACCCTAAAGATGACCTTCAGAAGCCGAACGAACAAGGGTAAATGGAAAATCCAGTATAAATCTAAGTACTCAACATAAGTGTGATGCATTTCCAAAGCTCACCTCGCCCTCAGTTGAGGGTTCAATGTCGGAGTAGCGGGAATCGCAGATAACATCGTCCACTTTGGCCATGGGTCCTTGAGAGACAAAGGGGAAGGAGCTCTCGCAGTCATAGGCGAAGTATCGGTACACTTGCCAAGTCTTCCCGAAGTCTGACGACCGTTCGATCACCATAGCAGCAGGTCTGAACGTCTAGATGGGGAGCATTAGAGGTCACGGTCGACTTGAGATCGATACGTCCAAAATATGGATTATAATCCTGCATCATCAGGATTGATCCTAACATAATATCTATACTGTTTTTTTGGTTACACTTTATTTTAAGGTGACATTACCTTAAATTACACAAATTAGGGTTAGTTGCTTGAAATTACTATTATTACTCAAGTAATTGCATGTAACTATGTCACCTTAATATAAAGTGTTACCCATTTTTTATTACTTGTAGAATGAAAATTAAAGTGTTTTAATGCGCACTTTAAAAATACCACTAAATCATGATGAAATGTGACATTTAGGATAATAAATAATAATAATAACAGGTTTTTAAGAATGCATCAATATGGAAATTCTGGGCTAAAAATAATCTTATAATTATTTTCATGTTATAGCCAATAATAGATAAATGGATGACATTAAAATACTATTTTATGTAATTCAAAATAAAACACTACAAAGTAAAATAAATCAATTTAAATGCTGCAAGTGTATTTAGGCATCTCAACATTATAATTTAGTTTTAAAAAATTACATTCATTCTGAAATTTGTTTAGGAAAAATGGGATTAAATTTCAAAGTTAATAAATTATGCAGAAAAACATACCAGCCAGTATGGTAGCATTATATCATCCAGTGTTATTTTAGTATCAAAAGTTACCGTTTTTGTTAATATTTTGAATTTTTACAATATTTTTTGGTTTCATTAATTCTAGTCAAAGTTTTAGTAATTTTGTTGTGTTCTTGTCATTTTTAGCTGTTTTTTTTTTAATAATGTCTATATAGTTTTCATTAATTTAATTCATCAGTTTTAGTTTATTTAGTTGGAGTTATGTTACTACTTCAAGTTAAATCAAACAACAAATAAACGGCAGATTGTGAGAAATTATGAAACTAGTGATGTAGTTTCATAATAAAATTCTATACACACACACACACACACACATATACATACATATATATATATATATATATATATATATATGTGTGTGTGTGTGTGTGTGTGTGTGTATATATATATATATATATATATATATATATATATATCTCAATGCCAATATCGATATCAGTACTTAAATTAAATGGAAATTTTCATAATTTTTTATATGTTTTTTAAGATACAATTTTAAATTGCTAGGCAAGGCAAGTTTATTTATATAGCACATTTCATAAACAATGGTAATTCAAAGTGCTTTACATAAAAGGAAGTAAAATAATAATTTAAAAAAATAATCGCAACAATAAAACCAGAAATTTAAAAACGTTTAAAATGATTTAAAAATTGATTTAGAACAGTTAGAAATAAAAATGATTATACATAAAATACAGTACAGTCAGTTCGGACACTGTATTGTTAGAAATTTCCATTTAATTTATGTACTGGTATCAATATTGGCATTACTGGCCCGGATAGTATTTGGTATTGGATCAAAAATAATGTTATTTTATATTATAACAAACAAACAGTGATGAAAGTTTTGTTCCCAACAATCTTTGCAATCAACATCACATGAGCCCTGTTGTTCTCTTGACGCCAGTCGTTTCATATACGCTCTCTGATTTCTTTGAACTGTATTGCTGAAGTGAGATCGTGCTGAAATGTAATCTTCAGATGAAGCATTCCAGTCGTCTCAGTCGGCTGCACAGCTGGGTTTATCCCAGACCTCCCACGGCTCCCACACACTGAGCAACACTTCCCCTCCTTCCAGCAAAATCCACATCAACCCCCCTTCCCTTCCCACATTCTCTCCTAACGACCGCAAATCTCACCTCAGCCCGGGGCTGTGGCGACACCTTCCCCCCAAAACACACATCGCCAACTGACTGTCCCCTCAGCACTTACTTTAAAGGTCATGATGAGGTGGGTGAAGTGGAACTCTGCCTCCAGGTTCAACTGGATTGTGACGTTCTCCAGGCCTGAGAAAGAGAGAGATAAAGACAAAGAGTTGTATTTCTCCACATTTATTAATGAAGTTCCATTTGTTGATTCCAAAACTGTTCTTTATTATGTTCTTTAGGCTCTTTACTGGCATCTGTGGTTTCATAAAGATTTTTAAAATGTTCTTCACACACAAAAAGGGTTCTTTTAAGAACTGCTGACTGAAAAGTTCTTTGGGGAACCAAAAATCATCTTCTATGGCATTACTGTTTTGCAGTCTTTATTTTTATGATCTCATGGTCTTTAAAGCCTTTAATGTAATGATGACTTAATATAAAAGCTTAAAACTGGACCCCATTCACTTTCATTATATGCATAAAACAACAAAACATATAGAAAATATATATTTTTTAGTATCTTGATAATAATGACAATTCTCATTTTTAAAGGATTTTATGGTCTATCATTATTTGTCATTAACCCTACCTTGAATATATGTTAATATATTAATTATTATTTTTGCGGGAAAAAAAAATGTCACATGGACTATTTTAGAGATATCTTTACTACCTTTCTGGGCCTTGAAAATGCCAGTTGCATTGTTGTCTATGGGAGGGTCAGAAAGCTTTCGGATTTCATCAAAAATAACTTAATTTTTGTTCCGAAGATAAATGAATGTCTTACAGGTTTGGAACAACATGGGGGTGAGTAATTAATGACAGAATTTTCATTTTTGGGTGAACTATCCCTTTAACTAATGGGACTGTATTGTAAAGTGTTACCAATGTTTCTCCATTAAGGTAATGAAACTGTAAAGGAAGGGTTAAGCAACATAGTTTAAGTACAAATTACAATTTTAAAAGGAACATCTGCAACTTGTACATTAAGAAGCAATGCACAATTGCCCTAATAGTACTACAGACCTCTACTGCTCTATAGTTACCCTAAACATCTGCCTTTTTTAGTGGGAACATGCTTTGGGGGTCCATAAACATCAAAAATAAGAATAAACAGAGTCATATCTTTAATTAAGTAGGAGGTCACCCCTTGTATTCCCAGGCTTTTGGCCCAGTTGGCTGCTGTATCTCTCATGGGTAAGCAGTTATTTTTCCTCCTACCCCATACTCTCTCCAAAACCATACATTCACAGGCTTCTCTGGTTGCAATCATGGCCCCTTGCTTCCTGTCCCGCTACATTTCACACTCCTCCACTGCAATAACCAGTAAATCTCTGGATTTCTATTTCCTCTGTCTGTTTGTGTCATCGAGAAACATATGGCGTGTAGAACTGTACATTTTGATAGCTTGCAACAGCTGGACCTTCTCCATGTTGGCTGAAGATGTTTCGCAACTCAACCGAGTGGGTGGTTTGTATGGGAGTTTTGCAAGGTAAAGTATGCTTTAAAATCTTCTTTAAAAACTTACATGATGTGAGGAACAGAATAGAATTTAAGTCATAATTCACTGAAGGTTGCTCTCAAATCTGCATTTCTGCATAATTAGCAAGGTTGTGAAACGTTTCAACCAATGAAATTTAATTACGAGTCACACAAGTTTAAGAGTACAAATAAGAGCGTCTATGATAAAAAACAAGGAAAATGCTAGTTCTTATAAATGTATTCTTTGTATTTGTCTTGGTGTCATATGATTTTGAAAACTTTTATATAATCTTACTGAATACCTAAAAATGTAATATGCTGAAGTAAAAACACCTTGAATACATACAATAGAGTACATTAATCAGTGTATGGGTGTGTCTTATTTGCAATTTGTGCCTTATTCATCATTTTGAGTTTTTAAAATATATTTAAAAAGGTAAAAAGTGTTTTTCTTTTTTTCAGGTTTTCAGAGTCGCACCACATGACATTTTAAAACCCGAACTAACCTTGTCATAAAAAGATTAAATTATTTGATATTTTAAGAACCATATTGACTTCTGCTGAGGCCTTGATATTTCCTGTTTTGTGTTTTTTTTTCTGCATATTGGTTGAGTCACATGACTCTGATTTGGCTGACTTTTTTTCAAATATTAATAATCAGCAAAGCATTTTTTTGAAGCAAGAAAAAGAATAACATTTAAATGTATTGTTTTAAATATATATATTTTTATATTTGTATAGTTTATCATTAGATTATGAGCGTAAATTTGACAAAATATTTTTTGGTAACACTTTTTAACTATTAACTACGACTTTTTCCTCAACAAATTCCTACTTTGCTGCTTATTAATAGTTAGTGCGGTAGTTGTTAAGTTTAGGTATTGGGTAGGATTAGGGATGTAGAATAAGGTCATGTATAATAAGGCATTAATATGTGCTTAATTACTACTAATAAATGGCTAATATTCTATTAATATGCATGCTGATTAGCAACTATTTAAGAGACCTTAAAATAAAGTGTTACCTATTTTTTATATTGGATTGAAACAGCATGGGATAAATAACACAATCTTCAATAGGCAGGTAGGAAACTCTTTCCCAAGGGAAAAAGAGATGTCATTCCACACTTTGAAGACTGGTCATCGCCTTAACTGGTCAGCAATTACACAAATGCTTTGAAGTAGTTAGTCCCTCTATTGGTCTGATTATAGGGGAACTAACGGACACACTAATGAGAGAGAGTTCCCTCTAATAAGACCTTGTTTCACAGCCTTCCTACATTCCCATGAGAATGTAGAACATCCGAGACTGAGCAAACACCTAAAATAGTACTGAATAGTATTGAAAAGAAAGGAAGATGATCAATTGTTTGGTTTGGAGTCACAACACAACTCACCATTTTCTGACTGCCACCAAGTCTTGAGGCGGTTCGGGGCGAATGTAGTCACGACATTTTCGATTCTGTGGCTGGTTACTTGGTGCGTGCTTTCATCGTAGGTTCCCCTGGAATCGCACACAAAGCACTTCTTCTCTTCCTGTGATGGAGGGGGTGGAAAAACCAGATAATGTCAATGGCATTCTCCAAATGAAATGAATGAGGTCTCTGAGATACTGAAGCAAGTCAACCCACTTGGTCTGACTTACATGACACAGCTTTTTCAAACTCGGATGGCCCACAGAGAGCATTGGTTTCATGTGCTGGCCAGATGTTCAGAGCTGCTTTGTGACACTTTCTCTTAATTAAAAACCTATTAAAGCAATTTGACTCTCTTGAGGGCAATTAGCTTGAAAATTAGGACATATATTGTGTTGTAATGTGACTGGTGCGTTAAAATGAGTTCTTGTCCACCTCCACCTCATAACCGCCAATTGACCTCATGAGCTCCAACTCAACATGTTGCACTGCAAAGGTTTTTCTTTGATGACACCACCTTGTTTTAAATAGTTGAAGAGATGAAGATAAACCAATCAAAAGAACTGTTCCGATATGTAAAGGAAATTCTTGGTCTTGAGACAAAACTTGGAAGTAATTATCTCTCTATTATGGCGTGGCATGAGTGATTATCACTCAGCCATAGCATCAACAAACCCCTATAAACCTGCAGATTGCATTTTTGAAGATTCAGAAGACCCATGTAAGATGTTCAATGGCCCTATGTAAAACATTTTAAGGCGCTTTGTCTAGAAGGAAGTAGTCTAGACATTCAAGGGTCGAAGGAAACAAATCTCTGAAGACAAACATGTTCCAAAAACACCCACATGAAATAACAAGACAGCAATAAATCTCTTTCTAAAGATGTTACAGATGAAAGCACCAAAGGGTGTTGGGAGAAATCCCACAAGTGGAAATAAAACATAAATTTTTATTGCGGCATTAAAACACAATTATCTAGCTGAGTATAGAGCCCAAGGGGGTGCAATTTTAATTTCAGATGAATATATATCAATTGATATCATGACATGACCATAAAATTAATGCTTGTCTTTGCAACTTTTTGCAACTTGAAAAATAAAACAAATTTCTACCACTACGTAATGATTATAGCACATTGTAATTTTAATTCAAACTTAATTGCAACTTTTAATGCCAAAACATCTGTATTTAATCAACAATGAAGGATAACGGTTTGCAGCACGCAGGTTACCTGCAAATGACTGACGATACAGAAGGGCTCAGGTTTGTGGTGTCCGCATGTGGAGGTGGCTGAGAGTTGGTGTGCTCTTCCAATGAGAAGATCTCCTGTGGCAGGATAACAGCTCCCCTCTGTGCACACATCTCCCAGCTCAGGCACATCTGCGAGAGCCCATGCCCCTAAAACTTTGTGGAAGAAAAACTTTATATGCATCTGGTAGTAAAACATAATACCATATAGACTTTTTTGCTTTGCTTGTTTGCTTGTATTTGTATGGTCCTTTAAGTTTCAGTTTTAGAAAAGCTAAAAAGAGGCTGTTAAACTGACTACTTGACATGCATATACATATATATAAATAAAACTTATTTATAAAAATACAGAAATTATAATATTCATTTTCTTTTGGAAGTTTACAAATATCAGATATCAGCAAAAAGATAATTGCTTAAAGTTTGAGAAATAGGTCAAACCTCTACATAAAGAAACTTTGCTTCAACAAAACTAAAATGAAACTTACTTAAAAGGGCTGCGAGCTGTAACAGCATGTTTCTAGACTCTTTCTTCAGCCGGGGTTTAGTAATCCTGATTTTGCTTGGAAACTGCAGCGCTGAGTCCGATCCCTGCAGACTGTGCTGCTGCTTTTTACTGCAGCTGGAGCTGCGCGAAACTTTTTCTCCTCGGCCGCTAATCTTCTGCGCATGCGCACAACGCTTCGACTCTCGCGCGCTCCCTCCCCCATTTTCGAAGGTGGTCTCGAGGTAAGCAACGGTCAGTGAAAAACGGATAAAAGTAATTAATAGAGCACTGAAGTATAGATTTAAGTACACTCGAGTCGACTGTACATGTCATATGAATAACGCTGAAAGCAAATATTTGCGTATTTGATAAAAACGCGCCATTTGATGGGATTTGAAACGGTACCTCAGACTCAGCAAAGATATTTTACCCTCTTCAAGTAGGGAGGGATTGTTCTGGTTTGTGACTTTAAAAAAAGAGTGAAATCTGTGGTATTTGTTGTTCATGTTAAGAGAAAGACAAAACCTTTCTGTGGTTGCAACAAAATGTTTTTAATAAAAGACCAAATTAAAATTTTACATAGTAATCTAGACTCTCACGCACAATTACAAATCCTAAAAATTTTATTAACAGCTATTCTTACTTCCAATAATGATACACTAAAATGAACTGACCTGATCAGTCAAATGGCCTTAAATAAGGGAGGATTCCTCAATAATTAGACAGTTTAAAGGTCAGTCAAAAAGCAGGAGGTTCATGTGGAACTGATGTGGATTTGGTGGTTGTCTTGACTGAGATAAATGAGTGTAATAATGACCAAGACGAGAAACAGACTTCAGTCAGTTTAGACATTAGGAATTAAACCAGAGATTTGAATTATCAGTATATTAAGGCAATAAAGTGGCCATATTTAGATATTAAGTTAGGCAAGTGCTACAAAGCATACATTGTAAAAAGTGAAACCTAACTTGATTCCATCCTACATCCTGTCACCTTTAACCCGCTTGTGTAGAGTTTTTCTTTGTTTTCTCTTTGTAAACTTCAGGAAGAGATTTGGTGAGGTGATACAGCTAATATCAGATCCTTCGGAAACCTGAAAGACACCGTTTAATCATTCAGCGGACTGTCTGACCTAACAAAAAAAAGTTCAGTCAAGTAACTTCAAGTTGTAACACCTAAATTACCTTTTTATTCAAGTCACAAATACTATTTAATATGGTTGAATCAATCAACTACATTAGGTTACTTCAAAACGTAATTTTTAACAATCAGGTAGAATTGTTTTAAAACATTTTAAACATGTTTCACGACTTTTTCCCTTTATCTTCACCCAATGAAGATGAAATTAACTCTGACAAAACAAAATGTGTCTGAATAACAATAAAGTAGTTAAAAGAGGGGGTGGGGGGAATCCACTCAGACCAGTGAAATAACATCAGTGGGGTTTTACCTTTGGTTGTGCAATTGAATAGTAAACGGAGAGGCTGTTAACACCGTAGGACAAAAGCACAGACCCTCCACCTCCTGCGAGAGACAAACGAACGCATTCCTCAAGCAGCAGGCGTCTAAACTTGACTGTCTTATCTTAATGCACATGGAGCAGCTGTTGAGCTCAATTCTGGAAGTAATGATGAAGTAGGTTTTTAATCAAGAGGTTTTAATTACTTATCCATGAACCAAAAACAATGAAAATACATTTGGAGGAAACTTAGAGGAATATGCCTAAATAGTTCAGACATAAGCCAATTTGTAATGAGCTAAACAGAATTGAATTAAACAGTAATTGAAGTTGCATCTCTGATTTTCATCAGTTTTATTCAAACTAAACTCATTAGTCTTTTTGAATGATTCATTTGAAAACCTGGCTCATAAGAGACATTGTGAATCAGTGAGAACAACTCAACAAAAAGATGTTTTGTTGTCATTGTTTTGCAGCACACATTCCTTCTATCTCATCTTATTCAATTCATCAAGCAAGTGACTCAAGTGAAATATGAATGGTTTTGCTGTGGCACTTCAAATTCAAGCGATGCAGGAAACAATGCTGCATAGTTTGTGCGATAGGCGACATTTTAAATTTTACTCTTCCGACCTCTTGTGGACAGTCAGGGTTACACATTACTTATATGAGATTCTCAAATGCAAGATTGGCCCATAATTTGCTAAAAATATACTATAAATAAAAAACTGAACAGAACCAGAATACGGTCGTTAAGTATTTCTGGGGCTTGATGAGAACCAGTGCGTAGCTCTAGATTGTAAACAAAATATCTGCAAGCCCACAAAGGACCAGGATAAAAGGACTGCACTTATCCTGTAAACCTAGTCCTAGGCAGTTTTGCCCTGCGTTGCCTTCAGCATTTTCCCATGGCAAACACTGAAAATGCTTCCTCTGATTTTGAGGAAGGGAAGCCCTTGCAGGCTTAAGTGGAGCACAGATTGTATTTATCCACTTTGTCAACAATAAAGTTCCTCAAGTCATCTGCCTCCTTCTGGAGTGCCTCCAAATCTTTTATCCTTTCCTCTTTTCTTTCAGCTGCAACCAGAATCCTTTTCTCCAATTCTGAAAGGACAACGATAAAGGGAAAAAATTCTATTGCTAACAAGAAATTAACACCTATAGAATCCATAATCCTGTTAAATCCCAATGCATACTGTTTCTTATGATACTGTACCTTCAATTTCCTTCATTTTATCTTCCACATGTTTAGACAGTGTTTCTGCCTCTATTGTGATGTTCATCAGACGTTCGCTAGCCTCTTCATTAACATTCTGGTTTGTGCTATTCAGTTTTAACTTTTAAACTGCTCTTTCAGTTCCTCAAGATCCTACCAATGCAGAAAAGCAATCCACTTAGAACAGGTTAAATATGCTATCTAAAGGAAGCTGCACCATCTTTTAGGTTTCTATTAGTACACTTTTAAACAGTAACCATGTTTGTACATCCAACATATTGCTTATTTAAATAAATATATGTATTTGTGCTTGTGAGACTTACCTTTTCGACGTCTTTGGCACTGTCAAGCACTGCATTGGCAGTATCTTTGGCCTCCTTCCCCTGAGCTCTGTTCATCTCCGTCTTATCCTTCAAGGCCTTGATTTCATCCAGTAACTTTTTGGCACGAGTCGAATCCAAATTATCCTCAATATTTTTTAGTTTAGGTTCAGTCTGTTTAAAAGTGATGAGAAAATATTGATATAAAGCAGTTTAAGGGCAAAAAAGTATAAATTATTTCTCAAAATAAGTGATACAACAAATCAAAAAGTAAAGAAAGTTACACCATACACGTCTGGAATGACATGAAGGTGAGTAAAAAATCCTTTAAACATGCATGTATTGTTTAGCAAAATAAACCATTACCTCATTAACTTTCCCCCTGATAATGTCATTGTTTTCTTCAGCCTCTTCAAGATCTTTAAATATCTTGTCATTAAGCTTTGATGTATCATTGAGTGCTTTCTCTATCTCCCTCACATTGATAGCCTTGGTTCTGTTCCTGGTTATGCAACAACCAAACAGGATTAGTGACACTGGTGTCCACAGGTTTAGCTTTATAAAGCACAATGAAATGGTAAAAACTACAGCTTTGACACATTGAATTCATTACTGCAGCCTCACAAGATTTCTTGGGCCCTCTCCTTCATGTCTTCAGCAATTCTGGCCTTTTTTTCCAAGTGCTCTAGATCATCGTCGAAGCCTGTGACGTTTTCCAGGATCCTCTTGATATCCTCTATCATGTCCTTGATCTCATCAGGGGATTTGGGCAGCTGAATGGAAAACACAGCATTGGCCAGTTTCTCAATGTCCTCTGGCTTCACCAGCTCATCTGTTAAGGTAGAATACTCAACTAAATTGACATTTTACCATGTGCATTGTATTTTACTCTAAATGTAAACGTAAGTGGTAGTTTTGTCCTAAATAAAAATGTATTCTTCAGATTCATCCCTAACATCACATTAAGTTTATATGATTTTCTCTTCAACACAATGGGAGACATTTAGCAAAAGGAGATTGGCAATAACAAGGTTCTGGATTTTGCCTCTGTTATTTACTGTTGCTTAGCAAAAGAGTCTGTTTGTGAGTGCCACCAAGCTGTAGATGTATGTAACAGCAGGGGCTTAGGGCATGTGACCAAAACCACAAATCTTATCGAGTTGGCCAGCTTTTTTCACAGTGTGATGTTTTTCACAGGAAAAGATGTTTTGTGAAACACAAGGTAAGTATAAGTGTGAATAAGATTTGAGAGCTATAGCTGACGGCAGGATTACAACAAATAACAACTTAAATTTCAATCTGTTCCTCAATTCACATGCTCGAGAACTACTTTTATGGTACATTTGTCATTGACAGTAGCCACTATCTACTTCTGTTGTATGAAAAAGAGAAGCTTGGACCTTTGATTTTGTGTTTCCCAAAATGAAAACACTACTACTGATTTGCCTGAGAGTGGCCTGAGGTGAGTAAACGAAATAACTATCCGGTTTCTTCCTGCCTGGATATGATCAAAGACCAGGCAAGCTATACCAGAAGCTAGCAACTGATTAATTGCATGCAGTACCTCTCAAGTAGTTCTTGAGCTTCTCTATGAGGTTCTTGGTGTCAATCTTTTCCTTCTCATATTTGTTCTTAGTCTGATTCATTTTATTCACCAGGTCCTCAGCTTGATCTTTGATGTAATTAGTCACTTTTGAGGTGCCCATGAGCTGTAAATAGAAAACAGAATGAGGCTTAACTTTTACGTGTAAAAGATAAAATGATACAAAAGTTTTTGTGGCTTCTTTTTCAAAAGAAACAACCTTCTGGAGTTCCTCTGGAGACCCTAATATAGACACTTTGAACCACAAGGCAATATCCACTATAAAGTATATGCATAAAAATGATAAAGCAGTAAGGTACTGGTATGTTTTTGACGTGCCTTAGCATCAGCTTCCTTGAGTTTGCTGCGCAGATCAGTAATGTTCTTCTCGGTCATCTCTGCCAGTTTGGAGGCATTGAGGCTGATGGTTAAACTCCCCGTACAGGCCGGACCCCCGCATATCCTACATGAAGCTCCACCACATTTTGCCTTCTCACATTCTGCATCGCCTGGAGCCCCACAGACCTGCGGCAGAAAATTTGTCACTGCAATACATATATATTTCTTCTTCAAATTGCAGAATGAAGTTTTACTCTTCATTCACCTCCTCGTTGAGGTTGGCAACACTCAGATCTTTCACTTTCCTCTCCAGCTTATCCATTTCTCCTATGCGACATTTTGCAAGTTCCAGTGTAATATTCTCTCTCGTCTTCCTGGAGGCTTCTTGGGCCTTTTTAGCTGCTTCCACTTTCTTCTCACTGTCAGTGAATTCTTCATAGAGCTTTTTGATCTTATTTAAAATATCTGTAGAAATGACACAAACAGTAGTTGCATAATAGCTCACAATGCCTTTAAAAGCCAAAATGAAGTGTTATAATGTTCACAAATGCCACTCTGATTCTGCCAAACCAACTTTTCATGTTACAAACCATTAATAGCTTTTACATCTGTTGCTGGAATCTCTTTTGTCTTCTCCCTGAGATTCTTCAAGAGTCTGTTGAACTCAAGTCGGATATTGTCGATGTCAGTGTTGAGCAGAATGGTTGGATCAATGAGGATTACGTTTGGGTCAATGGTCTCCGTTTCGTTCCTGAGGAGTGAGTAGGAGTGATAAAAGTTGTCATCGTACAAGACTACTGTAATCATTCCCAGTTGCATCATTTCAAAAAAACATGTTCATTTTAAGTATATATTTGAAAGAAATAATGGATTTGGAATAAAACTGAGCATTATATTGTAGTATGTCAATTAAATTGTGTAAAATTATATTACCTAATGCGTGCCAAGAGCTCCTCTAGTTTTTCAAGCTCATCCTTGGCGGTCATGTTAACCAGACTCTGCAGCTTCTCCAACAAATTCCTTAAGTATTGTAGTTCAGATATAGGACGATCGTCTTCAAGACATGGCCTTATAGTTTCTATCCTCTCACTATCTAGTCTAACATCTGAGACAATTTTCTCCCAGAGGTGGTAGCAGGCATGGCAGGGTTCACAGGCAGGAAAGTTTGTGTCATGATCCGGGGCGCAGTCGTCACAGAAAAGGCCTGTCACCCCCAGCTTACACAAACACTCGCCCGTGTAAGGGTCACAAGCTGGATAAATGGTCCCCTCCATGTTACAGTCACAAGCTGAATGAAAGATGATATAATTTTGTTTTAGTCTGCTGACAATGACTTGGAAGAGAACAAAACTCTGTGTATACTAGCTTACACATGCACTGTATATCTGGGTTTCCAAAGTGATTCGGCCCACACTCATCACATTTTCTGCCTCCATACTCTGGCTGGCAGAAACACTGGCCTGTGATCTAGAAGGACATAAAGTAAAGGTGTGAAGCCCAAAAATCCATTATAGCCATCCATGTGATGAGACACTTATTCTAAAGGGAATTTATTGTATGAATGATTATATAAACAGAAGATATTAACCTTGTCACAGATGTAGTTGAGAGCATGTTCTGGGTCACATTTACATGGCTGGCACCCAGACTCCCCATCCAGGTTCCAATATCCATCCTCGCACTCATTACATAGGGTTCCCTTGACACCTGTGCGACATGGGCACTGGCCAGTTTTCTGGTCACAGAAACAGGAGCTTCCAGCTGGACACTTTGTGTCATCTGTGCCCCTCCGGTCACAAGAACACTCTAAGTGGACAATAAAATATGTCATTTATGAAGGCAAATAAACCCTTAATAAATATCTGTTGCCAAAACAATGTGTAATTTACGTGAAGCATTTTGTCCCCTATAAAAAACATCTTTATGCTATCTATTTTGTAAATGCACATTATAGATCTGATTGTGAATGATTCGTCCATGTAGTTGATATTTCTTTTTTTTTTTGACTTCATCAATATGTCACACTGGATCTGGTGACGTAAGCCAGTCATTTAGTCCACTTAAACCTCACTCCTTCCCAATCAACTGCAAGCTCACATTCATTTTTGAATGCAACACCCTCAACTCAAACCAACCAATTAACAACAAAGAGATTGCCCAGTTTTTTTCGATAATCAATTTTTTTTTTCCGATAATCAGTTATGATAATCACTGGGATGAACATTGCAATACGGAAGAAAATATCTGTTACTACTTCTCCGTTTTATTATGACTTTAATGTTAAAATATATGTGCTTATTATGTTTTGGGCCACATTAACAGTTTTCTCTAAGTTATCCATTTCTTAGTTCCTATAATTATTGGTTGAAATACCCAATTTTGATGTGTTCAAACCGTAGGAACTGGAAACGAGTTTAGTTACAGGAATGCCTTTTGCGGGGACTGAATTATCTCTTACTTCAGAGTAGGGTATAACCAAGTACAACAGGAACTACCAGTGACGTAAGTATATTGCACCCGCCATTTCTAAAAAGCCATGTAAACACACAGTTTACTCACGTTTTCTACAAGCTAACTCCACAAACGTGGAAAAGAGCAAGAGCTATATGACAATGCTGTCAATGGGCCTTGGGGAAAATTTAGTTCTCATGGGACCGCCCTGGTGGAAAGCCCCTAAAATGTTTATCATCATTGTTTTGTCATTAGAAATAGGAAACAAGAGAAATTTGGATTGGGCCACATTAACCATATTAGACTAATGTATCCTTTTAAACCAGTACCTTTGCAGTCTTGAGCGAGCGCATTGCCATAGTATCCATGTTTGCAGCTCTGACAGCGCGGCCCCTCTGTGTTATGTAAGCAGCGCAAACATTCACCAGTTACAGCATCGCATGCTTCACCGTCCCGAGAATCAATGTTATTGTTGCAACAACACTCCTCACATCGGCCGCCTGGCAACCTCAGATCACCGTAGTAACCAGGAGCGCAGGAGTCACAGTTGAGGCCTACAAGAGCAAGGTAAAATTTATAATAGATGTTCTTATTTTACAGTGTGTTACATCAAACAGGTAACTGGAAGACTCTTTAATGGTTTTGGAAATGCTGTGTATGAAAGTGTGAACAAAGACCTGTATGTCCAGGCAGACATTCACAGTATGGAGCTCCAGAGTATGGATCTTTGTTGCAGGAAATGGCAAAGAAGCGCCCACTTTCATTCACATCTGGACATAAGCATGGCACACATGGCTGCCCAGAAACAGGCTCACCAACATAACCATCTTTACACCTGGAACAGAAAATGACCATTAGCATCTAAAAGGGATAGTTCACCCAAACACGAAAATTCTGTCATTAATTACTCACCCACATGTCGTTCCAAATCTGTAAGACCTTCATTTATCTTGGGAACACAAATTAAGATATTTCTATTATGACAACTCTCTGAAGATTTTAGTATGGTAATGGATATGACAGTGTTTATTTATTTGGTCTTGGTGGAATAAATCTGCCACGCTGCTGCTGCTGCTGCTGCTGCTGAAATGCTTTTGCTGTTGGTTATTGTTGTATTTTTGTTTTCTTTGTGCACAAAAAGTATTCTCGTAGCTTCATGAAATTAAGGTTGAACCACTGCTGTGACATGGACTATTTGAACAATGTCCTTACTATATTTTTGGGCCTTGAACGTGTCAGTTGCAGTGCTGTCTATGCAGGGTCAGAAAGCTCTCGGATTTCATCAAAAATATCTTAATTTGTGTTCTGAAGATGAACAAAGGTCTTATGGGTTTGGAATGACATGGTGAGTAATTAATGACAGCATTTTAATTTTTGGGTGAACTATCCTTTTAATTCTAAGGATTAATTTATTGTAGTGTAACACTGAAAATGAAACAATATGATATCAAATCCTCTCTTGCCTTTCACAGTGGGGTCCAGTGGAGTGTTCCCTGCAGTCCAGACAGTCTCCGGTGACCAGGTCACAGATGTCAGCCAACCCATTGCATTGGCAACGTCTGCACAGGGGAAAACCGTAGTAACCAGGGTAACATTTATCACATCGACGAGCAGTTACTCCTTCTCGACACGAGCATTGACCAGTTGTCTGGTCACAAAGCTCAGCGGTAGAGCCAGACGGATCACAGTCACATGCTAGAGGAATCCAAGATAAAGAATCTAGTTTACGAAGCATGTGCCTTGTTCTAAAAACATTCTGTGTGTATTCATATTTCATGTGGTTTCAAAAATGTTTTTTTTTTATAATTTGTTATATCATGTCATCTCTGAATATGAGAATATGGCTTACATGAGCAGCCATTTGGCCCAAGCCCATATGTCAGAGGAATACAGGAATCACAGCACCGACCAATAACACTGGGTTTGCATTGACACTGTCCACCGAATTTACTGCAAGATGAGCCATACGCTCCAACTTGATGACAGTTGCAAGCTGTTGATTTACACAGATACATATAGTTAATACAAGGTAACAATGCATCATGGAATTAAATGCGTGTCTATATCTGTGATGTAAATTTAGACGATACTCACACACTGCACCATTGTGAATGAAAGCTGACATACTTCCGACAAGCTCCTCGCATACTTCAGGAAGGGTGTGCTGTCCTGCCTGTGCGCCCAGCTCAATACAGCGGTATTGCTGAAACTGAGCTTGATATGACTGCGTGCAGACGTTTGGGAGTGAATCCACTTTGGGAATGAGGCCCATCTATGGAAAGTGAATAAGGATAAATAAATTTACTAAACAATAGGTAGATCATTTTCAATTTCATCTTTTCCAATGATCTTGCAAAAACAAGGTCTGATTGGTTGAAATCTTACAGAGTCAATCAGGATGTATGAGCTGATCTGAGGGTCAGCACTAGGCTTCTTTCTAAAAGTGATGTCCACTTGGTATTTATTACCATCACTGAGGCATATTGGAAGATCCAGAGTTGCTGTCCTGTATGTGAAGAATTAGATGTAGTTAGATGAAGTAGATCTAGTAATAATTATAGTTGACATGAAAAATACTTTCAAGAACATGAGCTCTTAAAGGATAGTTCATACAATGAAAGGTAATGGGGTCCAAAACACCATTTGACCCCACTGACTTTCAATGTAGGAACAAAATGTATTTTTTTCTATTCTGCAGGAAAAAGAAGATAACACATTTGGAACAGCATGGGCATGAGTAAACAATGCCAGAATTTTCCTTTTTGGGTGAACAATATCTTTTACTAAATTAGCACTCAACGAAAACCTGTTAAATGTATGCTAAATACACTGTACAAAATTCTCACCTTCCAGAGGCTGGAAGAGTAAACATTTTATCAGACGGGTCATTCGGACAACGTCTATCCCCTGATCCAAAAGATACAACGTTCACAATAGCTGTCCAATCATCGGTGGACTGCAAAGATAACATTTTGAGTACATAAATGTGAAATGGACCAAAACATTTCAAACAAACACTGATATTCAAATATTTAATGAAAAGACTGGCTGACCTCTGGTTCATAGCGGACAACTACATAGTAGTCAAGAGTAGTTGGTATATTGCTGACTTTAAATCTAAGTCCAGCCCCATCCTGAACTCGCACAAAACCTGGTCCAGTCCAAGTGATGGGCTGATCTGGGGTGCGCTGTCGCAGAATGATCTGAAGAGGTGAGCCTTGTTCAAAGGGGATTGTTCTCTGCACAGGAATGACGAAGTAAGACAATCACATAAAATTTTGTGACAATATAACTTTGGCATGTTGTTTATCCAACAGTTCAAACTTTACCTGGCCTTGTCTTCTTCTTCGAGTTCGCCGCTTCTCACGCTTGACCACCACAACCCTGCCATTACTGATCTTGAAGTCATAACCCCTCTGTCTGTAGTAGTGCTCACAGATGGGTAGTGTGACATGTGGGTTGTATGGGGTCGGAGACGGCTTCACCGTTGGGGATTCAGTTTCTTTATAAGGTTTTGGGGCAGAGGGGCAGAGAGGGAGCTTGGTTGGTCGTACAGGTATCTGTTCCGGTGGGTAGACCAATGGAGGGGCTTGTATAAATGGAGAAATTGACATCTGCGGAAGTGGAAATGACCCTAAGTCATGAGGGTCTCTTCATTCTTATGAATGATTAAGAATATAATTTAGTACAAAAATCACATCCCAGTCTCTCACCAGAGGTGCTGCATGTTCAGCCTCATAAATATAGAAATCAAGAGGGGCCAGGAAATATCCAGGGGCCGGCTCACTACATTTGGAGCCTACCATGTTAGGCCTGCATTCACACTGGCCATCCACTGAGGAGCATCTGTGTGAATATGCACATACAGACTTGTAAACAATAAATCTGTTGTTTGCTTCAGAAAGGAAACTGTAGTATCATACTCAGTTCTCAATGCCCCTCCGATGTCACAGTCGCAGGGTAAGCAGCCATAGACTGTGTTTCCCAGACCCCAGTAACCTGGCTGGAAAATTAGACGACAAAGCGGAATATTAACATTTCCAAGAATTAATGACTATTTAAGTTTATATCCTTGTGGTCTAATGGAGAGGTTCAGCTCACCAGACACTGGTCACACTGTGGGCCGAAAGCAAATGGCTCGCAGATGCATGTTCCAGTTGTTTGATCACAAGGGTTGCCAGTGCGAATAGTTCCCATGAAATTACACCTACACACTGGACATGTATAAATGAATGAATAAGGATCAGATAAAAAGTTTTAAGCAAATGCATACCTTCTGCAAGTAGGTAAATGCAAAAAGCCTTAGCTATTCAAACTCATTTTAAGACGTTATTGAGTTAGAAATGCGCCAGTTGAGTCCCATTCTGTGGGTGAAAGAACACTTACACTGACAGCCACTAGGGTCACCCCGGCTGAACCCGTAGAACCCAAACTTGCAGCGGTCACAGCGCTCTCCTTCAACATTCTGTTTACACACACACTGGCCAGTCACTGGATCACACAGACCACGGTCCACTGAGCCATCAGGATTACATTCACAAGCTGGATAGGAAACATCAGAAAGATCAGGCCTTTCCTAGTGGAGAATGCTGAACAACTTCTTGTCCAGGCCCAAGTCATTTCTAGTCTGGACTACTGCAATGCTCTTTCTGACTGAACTTCATCATGTGCAATCAAGCCTCTACAAATGATTCAGAACGCAGCAGCTCGACTGGACTTCAATGAGTTTAAAAGGGCCCACGTCACACCTCTCTTTATCTCTGAACTGCCTACCAGTTGCGGCTCGCATCAATTTCATGATATTAATGCTTGCTTACAGATCAGCCACGGGCTCCGCACCCTCCTACTTCCACTAGCTCTTAAAAGTCTACATCCCCTCCAGAAACTTAAGGTAGGTTAGTAAGCAACGCCTTGTGGTACCATTGCAGAGAGGCACAAAATCACTTTCTGGTGGAATGATCTTCCCACCCTCATCCAGAATGCTAAATCCATGACAATATTCATGAGACAGCTGAAAACTCATCTCTTCTGGGAGGACTTAAATGCATCTTGAAAAGTTATTTAGTTTTTTATTTGCCTCTTTATGATGAATCGCTTCTTGGATTGCTCATTTGAAAGTCACTTTGGATAAAAGTGTCTGCTAAATGAATAAATGTAAACATCTAAGTACCCTTTCCACTGGAATGGAATGATTATTTTAGATGACAACGATGAAAAACATGCAATAGACTAATTTGTTTGTGCATCTAGAGGATTTTATTGTTCACCAGGTCACTCACGTATACAGGCATTGGGGTCGTCCATAGAGCGTCGAGGGTCCTGGTAATAATATGGCCCACACAGATCACACTGGGGTCCAGCACGGTTGTTCCTGCAGTCATCACACACACCACCACTAACCCCACCAGTAGCCAGATAGCGTGCTAAGTCAAAGTGACACTTCTCTGAATGACCATGGCAGTTACACCCTGAAACATTGAAGGAAGAGTTAAATATGTTTCATTGTTACTCCCAGTGTTTTAATGAGTTCCTCCAGCCATTCAAATTGTCTTTTGTGTTTTAAACTATCAATAGTCTAGCTAAGTGCTACTTACTTCTGCAAACATCCGACTCTGTTTTTCCACCTGGCCTCCAGGGGGCGTCATGGTAGAAGTCTTGACAGCGCTCACAGTTGAACCCTGCAGTGCTGTGTTGGCAAACACATTTAGCATGTACCTTGAGCAAAGGCAGAAAAAAGCGAATATCAAAAGATTGTAAAACAGACAATAATTTGAAAGCATAGATAATATCTTTAAACTCAGCTAGTAATTTAAGAATAAAAACAGGTACCCATAAAAGCAGAGCAAAACCTTTCTACTACACTGAAGCATGACAGGTAGTAATTATTGTTAACTGCCCTATAAAGAAAAAATTTAATTATGCATATTTTTCAGAACAAAGAATGTGGCTATACTTAAAAGTCCTTCCTCAGAAATGTGGATTGAAAACTCTTTCAAACGTACTTGAGACTTTTCATGACTTTGGTAATCTGAGCACAGTATGAGACATTAAGATTTCTTCTGAAAATGTAAAGAAGATAATTAGGAGAATATCTGGGCTCAGGAAAAATTTTATGTCTCCATTAATCTCCAATTAATCTCAATGCTGACTAGGAGAAACAGATATTAAGGAGGTCTCATATGTGCTTTTTCTTTCTAACAGAAGTATGCTCACCATGCCAGGCTCACTAAAGGTATCTCCACGTGTGCCATCCACGGGAATGCACTGACTGGCGTGGCCATTGCAGAAGCAGCTCCCCCGAACCACCATCTCATAGAGGGCATAATAGTACTTATCCTGTGGGTTCCTCCTCCGTCGCGTGAGCAATGTGTCGCCCAGGGTGATCAAACGGGTAAAGTTTACTCGCAGGTTCGTCAGGGTGATCAGCTCTGAGGACCATAAGAAGTATTGCTTATGTTGTTTAAGAATATATTGATACCATATCTTGTTATCGATATTGGATATTTTAGATTATCAGTATTGGCTGAAACATGAATAACTATTGTCTTATTGATATCGGCCACAATTTAAATATTTAAATATCCTTTTGCTTGTTGGACATGCCTTTAGGCATCATCCTGGCTTGACATTTTTATTACTGCCGTATTTCTGAAAGAAACAAAACATCTTCAGACGAGACATGAACCTTGTATAGTAGGGTCGTAAGGATCATGGATGTCAAAACTGGGATCCAAGGCTTTCAACACCACCTGGATGAAAAGCAAAGTTAGACTGAACCTGATATGTATGTTAACAAGTTATATAACAGATTGGATTAATTCAGGATTTCTCTGTGACTATACCTCTCCATCGGTGGATGGCTCTGCCCCAGAGTAGCGACTATCACAGATAAGATCATCAATACTGTCTGCTGGCCCCTCAGAGACACCGGGGAAAGAGTTGGCACAGTCCTCCGCAAAGTAACGGAAAACCTTCCAGGTTCTCCCGAAGTCTTTCGACCTCTCGACCAACATGGACGCAGGCCGGAAACTCTGTTTGAGAGCATTTGTTATCAAAAAATGATCAAATAAAATATCAACGTACATGGAAAGCATTGAACGTACCTTGAACGTCAATATCAGATGACTAAACTGAAACACTGATTCCAGATCCAACTGAATGCTGACTTCATGCACACCTGGAATTTTTAAATTAAGCCAAATTAAGTCTAAATTCGGGATGCGAGCAGAATTTTACTTCAATTAAGTTCATGCAAAGAAGGTAGTTTGAGGAACGCACCATTCTCGGACTGCCACCAGCTCATCTTGCGTTCAGGTTGGAAGGTGGTGATGATGTTCTCTACGCGGTGGCTGTTGGGATTGTGGTGGAGATTGTAGGGGCTCCTGGAGTCACAGATGAAGCACTTGCGCTGATTCTGAGTTTTGAGATAAAGGACAATAATGTCTTTTAAATGGCAATATGTAATAATTTTAGTGTGGTGAACAGAATGAATTTTGTTTTTCTGCTACATTAACAGTTCGACCAAATCACTCAGATTCATGACTGAATCATTCAAGGATGCATTTCTCATCATGTCTCTCATGTTGCTGGTTAGGCTCTGGTATGCCTGTGCTGCATGTGCGCGTTCATATATTTTGGTAGAGGCGTGGCTTTGGAGAGTGATTTGCAGGAAGGTTGGGATCTTATGCTTTCAAAGTTAGCTTACTATTGCTAGCCTCTCCGAAATCACCTACCCTAGCTTTAGCTACCACACTGCAGTGCATCGTTGGAGAAATTAACTAGCTGATCTTCCAGAAACCGTATTAACTTTCTTGCACATCTGTCTTTCAAAGCATGTTGATTCAACAATATAACAGGTTGTTAATGACGTCAAGTAGGTGGTGGAGTAATAACGTTTGCTAATAAGCATTTTGAGATCAAATTAATGTCAGATTATAGCTATAAATAACAAGCACGCCATCTGAGGACTGCTTAAGGTTCTCTGTTCTTTTGCTTTATTTCCAGATTTTTGATGTAATCACAGGTTCCCCAGGTACCAGGCGCTTTCATTTTCTTGACAAACTAAAATAGTTCAAAATGTTTGTTGGAACTATGGTTTTGTGAAATACGGAATGTTGGCAATGATGGAACTTGCAACCATAGATGGTTAACCATGTTTTAGGGAAGTTAACCCCAGACCAGTTTTTGATCAGGATCAACTGATTCATTGAAAATCTATGATTGAAAACAATGTGTTCACAGATTGAACACAACTACTTCTTTCACGAACTTGCCAAGAAGAGTAAGGGTGTATGGCAAGATTTTAATTGAATAAGGACTTGTATTTCAATCTGTTCTTCACACAAAACCAATGAATGCTTTCAGAAGACTTGGAATACAGTGCACAGAGTCTTATAGACTATTTTATTGGGTTTACTTTGGAGCTTGTCAGCCACAGGCTTCATTCACTTTTATTATATTGAAAAGACCCACCAGGATGTTATTCCAAAAAAAAATCAACTTTTGTGTTCCATGGAAGAAAGAAACTTCTTTGGGTTTGGAACAACATGAGAATATGAACAAATGAAGACAGAATTTCCTGAGTGAATTATTCTTTTAAAAACTTCATACAGTAGGGAGTAAGTCGCAGAAGCTCCTGCAGTAATGTATTATTCTATGTATTTAGTGTCTCCTGGCAAAAATTCACAAGAATTTCCTGAATACAGTATAGGGACAATGAGGGGGGATATGTGGGGGTACGTCTTTGTTGCAGGCATGTATGAACAAGAGCTGTCCATCACATCAATAATCTCATTTTAACACCTGAGAAACCAACCCGAAATGCATTCAGTGTTTTTACAGCTTCCTTTTATTTATATTGGAAGCACCATTGGGGTGGTCTCTTCACGCCAAGAAAAGTAGTGTACATATACAAAATGATTGCTGAACGCCACACCCACATACCAGCTTTATTACCTGTATAGACAGGGCCGGGGGTATGAGGCAGGAGGAAAGGGGGAATCTGGAAACAGGCATAAATTAGTCTTGTGGCAGGGAAGAGGTAATGACCTATATGACAGCTCAGGGAGGCACATCAGAACTTGTCTTTAGTATGCATTACCCAAAGGGTCAGCCAGAGTGCTGTCAATCCACACTGAAAAAAAAGGGAAAAAAGCATGCCGTCTCTTTTTAATCTCAGTGTGGGTGCTGAAAAGAGACCACTTTGGGATGGAACTGTATTCTGGGTAGTTTGGATTGGGAAGATGTTATGCAAATATGTCTGAGAAAACTGTACTCAGAGTCCTGAGGGAAATGTATATGCTTGAGGATTCAAGGACTTGAATTTGTGATATTTTTTTCAAATATTTTTCCGAGTTTCAAAGTGTAGTACTAAAATCCAGAGAAGCCTTTCCCTACAAACCCAACAAGCAATGTTCTGGGAGCAACTCTTTGAATCTACTTTCATTTCTGGTTTAATACTCTGAAGACATACATATTTTAAACCACATCACTGACATTCAGACCTCTTGAAGTGTTGCGCTTTTGACAACTGACCTCTAGGTATCCCAGGATGCAATAGTTTTGTGGTCTGTAGAGTCCACAGGTTGAAGAAGCCTTGAGCTGGGCGGCGCGGCCCACCATGAGGTCACCAAGGTTAGGATAACACGAATTCCCCATGCATTCGTCCTGGAGGCGGACTGGAGCTGCTATCACTACAAATCACAAAAGTTAAGTTCTACCAGGTTTTACATTAGCTAAACCTTAAGTAATAAAGTTACCTGCATATTGATTACTCATCCTGTACTACAAATTGTTCTCCAATCAAATGCTTTCTAGACAGAGAATGCCCTCCCCTCAATTAACCTGCTATTGGCTAGCAACAGCAAGCAGGAAATCATGAAACTAAAGCCTATTGGAGGAGCTTTGCAATATGCCACACCCAAACTTCCTGTTTTGTACCTTCAACGTACTTTGTATATGCCAAAAAAATGTATGACAATATGTTTTCATTAGACTTTCAACATTGGTTTTGCTTGAGAAAACATGACGATATATAGTTGCGTTTTTTCAGTAATTGAGATTTGGCAGCAACAGCACATTTTTTCACTTAGACAAACAACTCGTGGACAGATTTTTTTTGTGCATTAAATCTCACATGCCAACAAACCAATGTGATTGCGCAAAAATAATGATTCTTAGCAATAGAGTTTAAGCTGCTGTGCATCCATTTGCCTGAATCCCTTTGTAACGGGTACAGATTTGCAGAAAATTACCGTCATTTGGCAAATAATTAATTCTTGGACAGTTAAGGCCCGTTCACACCAAGGACGATAACTATAAAGATAACGATATTAGCGTCCACACCAGCGGACGATATCGTCTGTTTATTCTAAGCGCACATGCGTCTGCCGCTTTAAATTCTCGAGCTCATTATAGCAGGATGGATTCTGATTGGCTGTCAATGTTTGAAAGTCATTCCAACGATATCGTTTCTCTGTGCCTTTATCGTTATAACTGTGGTGTGGACTCTGCTATTCTTCAATATTGAGAATGATTTTTAGGACTATATCTTTATCGTTATCGTTATAGTTATCGTGCTTGGTGTGAACGGGCCTTTACATATATTCCCAATATTTTATTATTATATAAGCCTTATGATACACCTCAAATTACAAGGGAATTTATGGTAATTTTAATATCTGGCCAGTCCCTAAACTTATTCTCTCAAATGGCATGAATATGCAGATCATTCACAGCTTATATGGACTGAACTGGCGTGACATAATAAACATCTAAATATAAACCTTATTAAGCAATGAAACAACTCTTTCAATTTTAGAAAACTTTTCTCTAAAAGTTTGAGTCAGAATAGTTTGCAAGAGTTAGGCTAGATGTTTTTCCTGTTAGTTAAATGTCCCAAACCACCTCCCATGTAGCTACATGTTAGCAACCACTTTTTTAAAGAAAAGTAAAAGCTTGAAAAAAAAAAAAAAAAGAAATCACACAGAAGTCAATTATTTCAGGCATTTAACCAAAAACCCATTCAAAAAATGTACTCGTTTCTGGGTTTTGGCCTACAACATACGTCATTCCTGCATTCTATACTTACAAAAAATAATTATATGAGAAAATAATCTCTCATTTCTCCCTAGAAACGAGGCTGCAATTTGCATCTTAAAAGTAATTATCGCCTGATTTAGGAATAAAAACAAGATACTTAAAAAACAAAAAATGTAATGTTTCATTGTCAAAAATATACAATGAAAGACAACTTGTGCATGTTAGAGGATTCAAGTGTCAACAAGTGGGGAAAAAATTCAATGCAAGGGTGGCAAGTGATCACATGTTTCCCATGATTGGGCTCATAGGGTAATTTCACTGTCAGCTTGCAGCAAAGTCAAAGACTTGAGCAGACTTACAGAGGAGCAAGAATGCCGATGTCTGCAATCGGATCAGCATAGCTGGACCTATAGGACAAATGGGTGCGTGAGGAGAGAGAAAGGATGAATGAATGAATGGAGGAGGAGGAATCTGATACAAAATCAATGTGAGAAATATGTCACAATAAAAGCAGCCCTTGCTTCAAGGTTTACTACCGGTTTAATTAAAGCAAGGTGTCAAAACATTTTTCTAATTGAATATTCTGCAATCAAAATGTCAAGTACAAGCAATCAGCTGAACACCTATGATTTACAGGCCCTCAGAACTGACTGAGACTGCACTGTTAATCAGAATTTATCATTTAGCTGGATTTGAAAAGTATTTGCATCACGAATCATACAGATGGATAGAATTTGGGGAATTTTTAGTCTGCTATAAAATCGGGGTCCTGAAGCAAACACTTAATAACTACTGACATCCATTAACTTCAGTAGTGTGAGATGAGCCTGTAATCTGATCAGTTTCAGTACATCTACGACACAAAGAGGAAGAGTCTTTTTTTACAGAGCATAGATCATTCACCACAATGCACTAGTCCAGTTTCATTCAAGACAAGCCACAATGTATTTACGTGACAGCTCTGGGAGTACAGGTGGGCTTCTGTTTAAGTCTTACTTGTGGTAAAACAGGGAATTTAAAACATGCAACAACAAGACAGTCATTATAGTATTAGATTTGCTTTTAAACAGTGCAACACAGCAGAACAAAACTGGAATTGGCAAAATGTAATTGTCATACAACTAAGGCCTGCCATCATAACAGTTCCTTCATAAATATCAACAAAACTGTGCTAAATTGTATCTGGATTTAGTTTTGCTTTAGAAACTAATATTTGATTTTATTTGTAATATAGTCATTTTATTTTTAAAAATGTCTCTCTCTCTCTCTCTCTCTCTCTCTACTTCATAAAGATCAACGAAATTGTGCTAAAATTCTAAAATTTGATATATTATATTATCTGGATAGGGCAGTTGATCTCTCAAATATGATAGTAATAGTAATATTATATTACATTTTAGCACAATTTCATTGATCTTTATAAAGTGTATTTTATATATATATATATATATATATACACATATAACATACATTTATATATCAAGAGTTCCATTTGAAATTTTCTTCTAAAATGAGCATTTTTCTCAGCCTACTATGTGTATGTATATATATATATATATTACAGTTTGCCACTTTTAATCAAATAAAATATTAGTTTCTAAAACATAAAACCAATTAAATGTTTAGATACAATATTGCAATATTAGATTCAATATTGCAATATTAATTGTAATATTAAAAATGAAATAAAAATAGAAGTTACTGAAACATTAAAAACAAAAATACAATAAAATAAATGTAAAAAATATTCTAACAAAAAATTGCTCATTAGCACTTCTGATCATGTTAAAACAAATTATGATTATAATAAAACATTTGACATTTGCACATTAACAATTCTTATTTTGTTGAGGTTATGTTCTCTTTTTCTTAAAAATTATTTTAACCACAAACTATCACACAAAAAAAGTAGCTCAACACACATTTTTTTATTTTGGATAAAGTACTGAGATACAACATCCCACAACTGTATATTACCAAACATTCTAACCAAGAAATCATTACATCAGCTGTGACTGTGAATATGTTCTACACATACCTTTGCAGATGAAGACAAATAGCATATGGTTGGACTAGACTTGACTGAACAGCTTCGGCTTCTACCAAAAATGATTCATCATAGTCCAATACTCTATAGAGAACAATAGAGCACTGACTTACAATTTGCATGTCACTGTATTACTCTTAATACTGCAGCACAGCTGGTTACACAGAAACGACTAAACACTTACACACTATCACTTCCACGCAGCGGGATGGAGGGTTTGAAGGTGATTAGATGGGGTCTTCTGCTGATGATCTCAGTGTGTTGTGGTCCCGGGCTTGTGTGCGTGTACCTGTAGCTGCCAGCAATGGATTGTGCAGTAATAACTCTGAAAGCTGAAGCTTGTAAAGACACACCTGAGCTCCCGAGTGTGTGAGAGAAGGAAGAAAAGCCCCAAGGCTGTGTGAAGGAAAAAAGGATTATGTTGCATTGAGAGTTGATTTATTCTTGTCATGAGGGAATGATGGCTGGATTCATTACGGGACACGCTCTCGTCACCGCGGTTAATGACACATCAGAGTATAGAAATGTGTTTGACAATCAACACGAGTTTACACACTTGGATTAAATGCTTCATACTACTGCTTCAGAAGGTGTGTCTACTACAAATGCATTTCTTTAGAAGAAAGAAATGAATGTTTGGGAATATATAGAGTGTGGTACAGGCTAGTGAGAACTTTATGCGGGAATGAATATTTCAGGATATCTCCCAAAATCATTATAAAAAGTATGTTGAGAACAAGTTGTAAGAAGCCGCTATATAGCAAAAAAAACTGTACTTAAAATGCTCAGGGGAGTCATTGCCCGTACTTTATTAGTTGTTGTACTAAAAGCATATATAAATGCTATAAAATCTGGGTGCTGAAGCAAAAACCTAAGTTGGATCTATTTTTAGTCGTTGTACTAAAAGCACCAAATAGTAAATATAAATGTAAGACGTGTTAGTAGTATAGATGTGCAGATATAATTTAGCTTTAACAGTTTTTTTCAGATGCCGTTTCTGCTAAAAAGAAAATTTGTGTCTGTATCAATTTCAGTACATATTGTATTAGTACGTGCTGAAATTTTACTAGAATAGTTCACCCAAAATTGAAATTTTTCTAAAAATGTGCTCACCCTCAGGCCATCCAAGATGTAGATGAGTTTGTTTCTTCATCAGATTTAGAGAAATGTAGAATTTCATCAGTTGTTCACAAGTGGATGCTCTGCAGTGAATGGGTGCCGTCAGAATGAGAGTCCAAACAGCTGATAAAAACATCACAATAATCCACGCCACTCCAGTCCATCAGTTAACATCAGCGAAAAGATGTGTGTTTGTAAAGAAAAAAAAAGTTTTGTTGCTAAAATACGAGTCCTCTATCCAGAATATTGCTTTCTGGAAGTCGTCTCGTCTGAATCAGAAGAGAAATATGCACAGATCAAGCAACGATTACAAGCAAAAACAGCTCTAAACAAATGTGTCAGTGGATTTTGATGTGCGTAAACAACAGTGGATGGACTTTCTCACTGAAGGAAGTGTTATTATGGATTATGGAGACTCATATTTTGGCCAGAAACGACAATTTGAAGCTTAAAAAGTGCCTTAATGATGGATTTGTTGCTTCACAAAGACGTTAACTGATGGACTGTAGTGGCGTGGATTATTGTGATGTTTTTATCAGCTGTTTGGACTCTCATTCTGACGGCACCCATTCACTACACAGCATCCACTTGTGAGCAACTGATGCAATGCTACATTTCTCTAAATCTGATGAAGAAACACTCATCTACATCTTGGATGGCCCGAGTGAGAGTACATTTACAGAATTTTTTTTTAATTTTGGGTGAACTATTCTAGTAATATTTAAGTACATACTAATACGATATGTACTGTAATTGATATCTACAGACACAAATTGAAAAAAAAAAAAAAAAGTGTAGTAAAATAACACTGAAATACATTTTGGATGTTTTCTTTTTAGCAGAAACAAAACAGCCCTAAAGTGAGCAAGTTCTCATTTTTGGGTCAACTATTTCTCGAAAGACGTCAACATTTGACGCTGTCATGCCTTGAAAGTGAAACTGAATGTATTACATTTGAACAAATAAGCCCCTCTATGTTTTGTTGTGATTTTAAAGACATCTGTACAGGGAGAGAAGCATTTTCTCTTAGTTTTCATGAGGGTTAAAAGGTCTAACGGTCAGCCCAGGGCAAGAGAAAATGACTTGCAGGTGGGTTTTTTTCCCAAACTACATTTCCAGCCATATGCAAACACAACACAAACTCTTATGAAAGGCACTTGAGCAGTTTTCTTGATAAAACACACAAAACAAAGATTATCTAGTTTAATTAAAAAAAAAACTAGAGTGGTCTTAAAATGTTATACTGACACATATTTGTGTGGATTGATGGTCATGTTTTGGGTTACAGATGCATAAAAGACCCAGTTTTCCACTGCAATGACTGTCTTCATCTCATGCATCAATTTAAACATCTCTATCAAAAGCACTACTCACATCTTTAAGGCTAAACCTAATTTTAAGCCACATTTTGGACAGGAATCCCTCAAACATCACCTTCTTTATTGCTACAAATTATTACCCGAATGAAATTAACGCCAGTGGCTGCGGTACAGATACCGATAAACACAGCGCATCTGGCCTACAAATCACAGAAATACATTTTTTAACTTTTCAAAGGCAGATTTTTATGATCTTGGAGTCAACAGCTGTGGTTAGAAACCGCATACCAACCAAGCCAACACATTTGTCATTCCCTCGAGGCTGTTTTTGGCATCTGTAGACATTTACAGACCCAGACAAAATGCAAATGTATCAATCAAAATCTTTGCAGCAAATCTTCACCAAGTCTGGCATGTCTGGAATGTGAGTTGGGGTATTAAATAAATGCACTGGTCCTGTTTATCAATGCCATTCATTTAAGGTAATGTTGACCAGCACTTCATATTGTGGAGATGCAAATCATCACACATCATTAATCAGATTACATATCCGACTTGCCGTGAGTTTATTAGTCTTTAAAACGCTGCTTTGTTGTTGTCTTGCAGTTTGTCAGTTATTCGGCGATGCTGTTTGGAATATGTTAAAAGGTTTTAGACATTTTATGTGACATGATTCTCTCATCTTTTTTAATGTAAAAGCACTTTTGATTACCAGCTCACACCTCCAGCAAATCATAACCAGAGTATGAAGACGTGTCTCATCTTGTGTTGAAGAAAAATAGTGTCTCTGACTCGAAGCTTGGGTTCACTTTGATACTGCTATGACAGGACAGACAGACAACTAGCTGATCAATGTTTTGATTGTAAACATGAATATGAAAAAAAATCAATAAAATGCTCAATATTGTAAACAGATATATATGGTTCTTAGTTAACAATCCTCACGGTCTGCTTTATATGATTAAAATAATTCTATAATGTTTATCATAGTATGTATTAAAATGTATTAAACGTCGTTTAAAACTGTTTTATTTGATATAATAAACATATAACTTCTCTGTAAAATTAATCTGCGATTATTACATTTACTGCTTGCTTTATCATATATTATATAATATTTATATTATTAAAATGTATTACATTTTAAAATGCTGTATTTGATAAAACAAAATATAACTTTAGTAAAATGAATAAAACAATATTTATTAGGTTTACTGTCTGCTTTATTTGATTAAAATAATGTTAAATAATTTTTAATCATATTATCAAAGTGTATTACATTTTAAAATGTTATATTTGATATAATATAAAATATTTCTTTTTTAATTGTTTATTGCATTTTAAAATGACAATACAAAATATAACTTCTTAGTAAAATGAATAAAAATATTTATTACATGTTTACTGTCTGCTTTATATGATTAAAATAATGTTGTATAATATTTAATCATTAATTATCAAAATGTATTACATTTTAAAATGTTATATTTGATATAATACAAAAGATAACTTACAATAAAATAAAAAATCATTTATTATTTTCTTCTGTGTGCTTTATTTGATTAAAAATATTATGCAATATTAATAATATTATTAAAATGCATTAAATAAAATTTTTAAATGTTACATTTGATACAATACAAAATATAACTTCTTATTTAGGTTCTACATTTCTTCTGTTAAAAGAATGAGGCTAGCTCTCAGTGCATTTCTCTGGGTATATTTATTTTGAACATCCATTTTCTGTATAAACCTTAAAATCGTGACTACATAACCTACTGATTACTAACTGACTACTAACTTATGAAAGTTATGCAACATCTTATGCAGAAACGTAAAACGGTAATATACAAATATTGTAACTCTGTAAAAACTTATAAAATTTGAAATATGTGGAAATCTGATGCAATAAAATCACAACTATGTGGCCCCAACCTAATATTTATGAAAAAGAGCCTAGTCCTGGGAACACAGTTGTTGTTGTTGTTGTTGTTGTTTTCCTTTGTAAAAGTTAAAATATTTTCTGGAAGAACACACTACAAAAGCACAGCTGTGATTATGAGATGTGTCACTTCTGATATCAGCCTCATTCTGCACATTGACAAATGAGACAAATGTTATCACTGTCACTGTTTGGCATCAACATCAATGGTGAAACGGCTAATGCTCTGCTCGTGTGAGACGCTCTGGCAGGCTGTCTGGAGCTGGCAGCAGCAGCACACATCAGTCTTTGATCCCCATCGCAGCGGGAGTTTGTGACAGTTTTTTGGTATCAAAAGAAGTAAACACACAACTTATCAATTGAAGCTAGACAAAAATGAAATAAATAAAAACACATAAACATTTCATTGATTTCATTGCCCTGGTATTTTGATCAAGGAGCCCAAAAGGACAGCACACTTTCTGGCCGGAAAAGACCATTGGCATTCGTGCATGAGTGAGATTCAGGGCCAGTGAACCACTAAATTACTCAACGTGTCTTTAATTACTGAAATGCTCATGTGCGACACCATAATTAAGCTCAGAAGTTAAAAATAAAAAAATGAAGAGACAACTAACAGAAACTGAAGGGTAGGCTAGTTATTGACATTTGTAATTGCACCATCACATAGAATCGAGAATTGTTTTTACATTTATACATCAGTGCAAATAACAGGTCTTCAATAAGTTGTCTACATGTAAAAATAAATTGTTTTGGTTAATAAATTGTACTTTAATTTTATGATTAAAAGTTGTTTTTTTCTTCTAACATCCTAAAGGTTTACACGTTAACATCAACTCAAATGTAAAAAACCCATGTAATTCACTTTTTTTTTTTTAATAATTAGATATTTTTTAGTGCTGTCAAACGATTAATCGCATCCAAAATAAATGTTTTTGTTTACATAATATGTGTTTGTACTGTGTGTGTGTGTATATATATATATATATATATATATATATATATATAAAATATACTCACATACAGTATATATTTTGAAAATATTTACATGTATATATTTATATTCAGATAATTTAAATATTTAATATATAAACATAACATACTTTTCTTAAATATCTACATGCATGTGTGTGTATTTATTTATATATACAGAGTACACACACATATTATGTAAACAATTTTTTATTTTGGATGCAATTAATCACGATTAATCATTTGACAGCACTAGATATTTTCATTTGTACTAATTATTTTAATTAATTCTAATAATTTGGAACATAGATCCATACCTAAAATTAAAAATATAAAGTGTTTATTTGAATTAATTATTAAATATAAAACAATTAATTAATTATTATTAATAATTAAAAAATACCATTATTACCAACAATATATTATACTTTAATTACTAATAATTATTAAAGTATTAATTCATTTTAAATGAATATTTAAGTACAATTCATTCATAACTCATTGCAATAATTTAATAATTAATACTTTTAAAATGATAATTAACACTATTAATCTCTTCAGTATTACTGTATAAAGGCACATTGAAGATGAATTAGTCTCACAGTTGTAGATACAGTATATATAAATGGTTAGCAGAGTGTAACTTCTCTGCTGTTGTCATAGAGATGCTCCTCAAGAAAAGCCAGAGTTTTCTGCCAGGACTCCTCCTGAGCTCGACTGTGAGGAACCGTCTCTCCTCCCCAAAGCACCACCACTACGATACAAAGCAATGTCATTTCAACCTCCTGAAATACAACGCACATTCATCTATCCGTCTGTGAATATGACATCTCACTTCCCATTTAAAAGCATGCTGGTGGGGAAAATTCATAATAAGATTACAGATGATCCATAGACTAGCCCTTATGTTATATTCTTGGTCAGTATGACCCACAGCACATTTTTGAGTTACTGGAAATACTGGTTAAACTTGGATGTTTTTCTTGAAATTGTGAAATTATTTCTTGTTTAGGGTCATGAACATGCCTGCAAAGTTTCAACACTCTGAGATTTCTACTATGATTGTGATCTTAGCAGGTCAATTTGACCCACAAATTTCATAGTTAAAGCAGGAGCAAAGTTAAGTAAAAAATTAATGAATGAATGATATACTTCCCTCTGAAAGTATTTACGTTTAGCAGATGCTGTGTTAAAGGTGTCATTTTTTATCAGTTCATGTTTGTGAATCTTGCTGGAAATTGAACCCATGATCTTGGTGTTACTCTATACTTTGAGCTTCAGGAAAGCACATAATAATAATATATCGAAATATCAAAATTATACGTTTAAAAAAAAAAAAAAAAAAAAAAATTATATATATATATATAGTACACATACATATATTATGTAAACAAAAACTTTTATTTTGGATACGATTAATCGTTTGACAGCCCTAATATACATACCATGCATACCATACATACCATACATACCATACATACATACAAGCTCAAACTCAGTGAAACAATGATCTTGATTATTCATGTGATGTATTAAGACTTTCACCTTTGGTCTTTGCCTCCAGTAGCTTGAAGTCACTGAATCGGACGTGAGGGCTGTAGGGCGTCTCAATAAGGTGACCCGTTCCAGGATACGAGAGAACCGTTAGGAGGTGACTGTTCCCAGCCTTCTCCATCATCCTCTTCATCTGCCGAGCAGGAAATGAGATCGGCTCAATCACCGGCTTGAGATGAAACATATTAATGTATTAAACTGATCGACTCACATCCGCTGCAGATTCTGAAGCCGGCCAGTTTTGATCGTCCTCTCCAACGATTAATAAAACAGGACACTTGATATCACCCATCTGGTAAAAACATGAATTGCAAGCACATGACTCTTTGTAGTGCAAAACTGAATATTATATACCGATTACAAAGTAAATGCATCATTTTCATACCTTAACTTTCTCGGAAGGATCATCTGGGACTGGCAGCAACAGATCCCGCCAAATTATTCTCATCTTTTCATCATAGCGGATTTTGTCTATATTCCTTGGTGTTGACAGAATGACAGACGTTATTAGTATAGAGTTTGTATAACGTAATGCATCTTAATAATGTTATGTGAAAATGGTGTTTCTTACTGTTGCAGTGCTGCATAGACATCCGCCAAAGATCCTTTGAGTGACATGATATGTCACATATGACACACACCTGGGCTGAAAAGTTGCCATCAAAGAACAGAAAAATACATTGTATCACTGAATCTGCATCAAATCTCCACTGTATTGATGTAACTGAGAACTTATGACGTTTTTACCTCTACGATTTCTGAGGATGCGGTCAAACCCAGCATTACAGACACACCGAATGACATCCCCATCACTGCCACTTGGTCAGGACGAACTTTGGGGTGTTTTTGTAGAAATTTGAACGCAGTCTGAAAAACAAAAATATATTTGATGTGCTTTAAATACTTTCAAGGTATATATTATGGTATGTACCTTATTTGTCCCTCTCCAATGTAAGAACCAGATTGTATGAAATATTGAAAAATAAATTTTAAATTAATTCAATTTGAAATTATTTTTCAATCTAATTAAACATTAAAAATTATTTTACATATAACTGAATTATTTTAGAATCACTTTAGCATTAACAAACATTAAATAAATGGCAGTTTAGGTAATATATATGCAAAGAGGTAATAGAAATGTAATTTCATTTTAATAAATATATTTTCATGTACACTACCAGTTAAATGTTTGTAATAAGATTTTTTCATATTTTTAAAGAAGTCTCTTCTGCTCACCCAGGCTGCATTTATTTGACCAAAAATACAGTAAAACATTAATATTGTAAAGCTACTATTGTCACATGTTCGGTTTGTTTTGTCTAAGTTTTCATCATGTTTCCTGTTTTGTTCCTGTCTTCCCTTATTTGGTCATTTTCCTGTGTTGCTCCTTAGTTATTCTTTTGCACCCGTGTCTGATTAATTATCTCGTTTGCTCCTTTTGTTTGCCTGTCTTTTATAAGCCCTATGTTCTCCTTATGTTCTGTCTCGGATTAATGTCATTCCAATGCCAAACGTGTGTTGATGTCTATTAAAAACCCTTTACGTCTACTCCCTTCTTTGTGTACATCTTTACTACAACCACGACGCATAACAACTATATAAATATAATACTATTATGCTATTATATTATATAAAGCTATTGCAAAGATGAATCTTCAGCATCATTCAGTCTTCAGTGTGACATTATCCTTTAGAAATCATTCTAATATGCTGATTTGTTGCTCAATTATCATTGATGCTCAATTATTATTATTATTATTAATAAAAAGCTTTTGCTTCTTAATATTTTTGTGGAACTTTTTTTCTTTTTCTTTTTTTTGGATGAATAGGAAAAAACATTTGAATGGTAGTGTATCACAGTTTACATCAAAATATGAAGAAGCGCAACTATTTTCAACATTGATAATCAGAAATATCTCAGCAGCAAATCAGTATATTAGAATAATTTCTGAAGGATCATGTGACACTGAAGACTGGAGTAATGATGCTGAAAATCCAACTTTGATCACAGGAATAAGTTACATTTTATATTACAATTGAAAACAATTCTTTTAAATTGTAATAATATTTCACAATATTACTGATTTTACTCTTTCAGTAGCACACATGTACCTCAAAGTAGGTGTTATCCACGTGATGGAGTTTTCCTGCAGCAGTCAGGATCCCGATGTACTCCAGAGCCAGCGAGACATAGCCGTGGGACGCCAGGAGCGCCGAGCGATACTCAACACGACCTCCCTGCCCTCCCCAGAGGTCCAGCACAGCAGGAAAGGGGCCAGAACCTGCATTACAAAACCACACGCACATAAACGGAGAGTCCCTTAAGTCTCTGTAAAAGTAGACAGAATGTACAATGATTTACATTCATCTAAATGTACAAGGTCACGGAGTAGGTTAGTTTTAAAATAAACGCTTCTCTTGTGGCACAATAAAAATGCATAGCTCATGTGTTGTTTCTGAATGTTTTGAATTAAATCCTTCGCTTTTGTTTATTTTAATGCATGACTGCAGAATAAGTGCATTCATTTCTTTTTTTTAAAAAATGGCAGTATCAAAATATTTATTTTATAATTAAAAATATGTTCATTAATACATTTATTAAACATGCATATTATGTAATTTATATTATTATTACATTTATGTTATTAAATTAAATATAATTAAAAATTATTGCAAATACTATACTAATGATATATGGGCAAGGACTGCATCTAATCACTAATCCATACCTGGAGGAATGAAGAGTGTCCCCTTTATCTCACCCTCTGTCACTTCAACCCTCTGGACTTCAGGGGCCAAATACCAGCGTTCAGCAGTAGCTGATGTGAGGGGTATGTGATGCTTAAAGCCCCTAGCAAGGTGTCCTTCATACACAGAAAACATCACTTTAACGGGTGTCTGGACATTGTTCTTCCGAAATCTGTCAATTCAAATTAGAATTATCTGTCAATAAAAGAATAAAGATTTTCCCACACATTTTTCGCTTCAGTTTCAAGTTAGACACAAATTCACCACATTGACATGCTACTTAAAAAGATAAAAATACTAGAATGTGAGCTTAACAGTTTTAATTAGGGAAAGAATAACAATCTCATGAAGCATTGTAAAAAAACTATTTCGTTAAAAACGACGGAGAAATATAAACCTATTTAAAGTAGTTAACTGTATATAGAAACAACATATTTTAAGTTTATTGCCAAATCTGAATATACATACAAATATTTAAGTATTTTTTGAGACCGTGGGGAGACTCTGTTATGTCATTAGCGGTGCTTCATGGAATAAGCGGACCTCGGTGGCGCGATTTGCTCGCAGCGGCTCTCTGATTGGTAGAATTTTCTTTAAGCATCATGGGTAATGTAGTTTTTCCACCAGGAATTCCGCAGTTAAACAGGGCTATTTAAAACGAGTTGAAAAATTGTGAACTGAAATATTGCAAACAACAAAGGCATATTAAAGGGGTAGTTCACCCAAAAATGAAAATTCTGTCATTAATTACTCACCCTCACTTTAATATATTTTAATGTTACACCTTCTTATTTAAAATAAAACAAAGAACAAGCGTCTTATTTATTATACTACATATAGTATATACATATACATCAGTGGGGATTTCTTTAAGACTGCAAGGGAAGCTCGGCTTCCCCTATAATGTCAAATAATTAATGGTCAAATATGTACTATTGTGTTAACATTTTATTGACTAAAAATGCGTTAGAACACGTTCATCTCGAAGACGAGTTCGTTCAGAATCAGCTACATATAGCAGGTCGGACTCGATTTCCTTCTCATTCATTCCCGTAGCGTCAGTGTATTTCTCTGCTGAAGCCGAGCGTCCATTGACTTCAATGGGGCTGCTTCGAACAGTTTTTTTCAGTGCTTCCAAACCAGACGGTCATTGGATAAATGCTGCGATTATGTCCCGCCCCCGGACGCTCAGCGTCTCTGGGGGTGAATGGAGGAGTGGGCGTGCCTGGACTCCGGGCTTCTGCGTGATGATTGGACGGTCTGTATCTCCTTTTGATTGACAGCGATTTTGTCCTATAAAAAGTCGCTTACGCTGAAGCTATTGGAGCTCAGTCCCATCGCGGCTTTGCACTTGGTTCTTATCAGTCATTATATATATATTTTTATTCATTTATAATGTTATCTTTTAATATACATGCTGCTAACTCGGAAATTTCAAGATATGCGAGCAAAAAATGCTCCTGACACTTTGGCAATACGACACGAGCAAGAGTGCTGTTTTTGTTTCGTTTCTGTGTTCGAATCCAAATCCGCGTTGTCTTGGGAGAATCACTGATTCACTGAGCCATTCATAAAAACAGTCATTTGATTCGCTCCTGAAGGATTCAGCCGTTTTGAAAGAATCGTTTGAATGACTCAGTGATTCAGTCACGAACTTCTGCCACCTGCTGGCCGTTTTTACGTTTCCCGTCTAAAAGTAGGCATATTACATTATTTTCCAACATATTTCTATATTCAGAATTTAGTATTTAAAACATTAATCTCATAACATTATTTATGCAATTATAAATACAGTCTAAATGAATAAATGCCTCATCTAAATGTCACTTCATGCAGCTTCTGTGCAGTGCTAAGACGAGTTTTGTTTAGATCATTTCATGGATAACAATAGCCAGTCATTCATTCACATTAATTAAGTATTCAGAGAATAATATTGTCTGTTTTCACTTACATCTATTTATTTATTAAATTTTGATTCATTTTGTAGAATTGAATTATAAATTAAGTTGGTATAGTATCGCAAGACATTTTTATGGTATCATGACAACCCTATTATAGGCTATACCGCATTCCTTGTTTCAGTTTAACCTAATTCCCACATTTCCTCCGTCAAGTTTTTTTTTAGATTGTTTGTTCATTCATTCATTCATTCATACAGTAGGCTAGCATCACTGGAAAAGACGCCTAGTTGGTACGACAGGGTCACAGAGCATTTTCTTGAAAAGGAACGTAGGGCAGGATTTACGTATAAATAAATGGACAATTTTTATGATGTAGGCCGAAAATGAGATTCCCCTCTTTGAAAGACCAGCAGCTGCCACTGAATACATATAGCTTTATACATCACTAGTTATCCGCGACAAACCATGTTGATCTACCGTGGTACAGTCCTTGTGCAGATTTAAAGAATGCCATCTTCTCCTGTTCCGCTGTTGTCTCCTTTTTGTAGTTTTAAATAATGATTTGACAAAAATGTGGAATAAAATCATTATTTTTGGTTTCTTTGCGCAAAGTATTCTCGTGGCTTCGTAAAATTACAGTTGAACCACTGATGTCACATGGACTACTTTGTCGATCATCTTGGTACTTTTCTGGACCTTGATTGTGTTAGGACCCTTGCTGTCTATGGAGGGTCAGAGAGCTCTCAGATTTCATCAAAAATATCTTAATTTGTGTTCTGAAGATTAACGAAGGATTTACAGGTTTGGAACGACATGAGGGTGAGTAATTAATGATTTAATTTAAATTTTTGAATGAACTATAACCTTTTAACAATTTCCCTAAGAAGAAGATGAATGGTATTTTTGCCTCTGGAACCCATCTATTGCACTATATTGACAATGGGCCTTAAATTCCCACGTGATTTTTTTTATGTTAGCACCTTTATGATAAAATTCCCATTTCGATTTACAAAGAAAAATAGCAGTACACTTTTGGTATGACATATAGAGAGTAAATGAAACAAGTTCAATTTAAGGTGAACTGTCCCTTTAAATTAGAAGTGCATGCAATCAATGCGGTTGTTTATCGCTCGCTTTATTAATTACTTACCGGCGACCCGGTTTACTTTCAGGAACAGGTCTCATACTCCACAGCAGACCCATGCCTTCAACTCCCTCAAATGTCCCGCCAAGACTTTTATCTCTGAAAACTGTGTATTAATAATTCAGTAAATCCTCTTAGAATCAGAACTGAGATTGTGTGATGGTTGAAGCTGGTCGTGCACCTTTAACAGTCCCCGAGGAGTCGCTGGTGTAGCGGCCGAACGCTTCCCAGTCGTCTCCATCTTCAGAGTGAATCAATGCGTGAAGAGTGATCTTATAATCGGCAGGTAAGTGCTTAACTTCTACCTCTGTTTTTTCATCAACCAAGCAGCTTGAAGGATGAACAGAAAGTACAGGACCGTGCTCTGCCATGTTATACCTCAAAAACGGACACTGGAGTCGCTGGAAAAAGTCTGAATGAATACAAACTATGGCAAAGGCTTTTGTAAAGCGTTTAAGCTGGTTATTGTCCTATAGGACGGCGGTTCACACAGACAACTCCTTATTTGGACCTGAAGTTCAGAGATAAACAAGCCCATAAAAACGTAACCGGTTATCGAAACTGATGATAAAAGACTTATATAGATAGTTTGACCAAAGTGACAGGATTTCCTGCCATAAAATTTGACATTTTAGAAGACTGACATAAAGATGCACAAAATAATCTGGTCTGTAGAAAAATAGAAAAAGTGTTGTTTGTTTACCTATTAATTATTTAGTATCGTTATACCTTAAAGCAAATAAATTGCAATCAAATCTTGATATTAGTATCATTATGGTGGCTTTTGTTCTTATAACTGTTCTTTTTTATAGTGATGCATATTGTTGCAATTTGTGATAGAATTGATTAGAAAAACACATTTTAATAGAAGTAACAAATAATAATAAAACTTGGATTGATATTCTACTCATTCATAAAAGTAAATGCAAACTATCACTGCTTGCTTCAATATGAATATTGAAATTATGTAGTATATATATTTTAATTTTAAAAAAAAAAGGTTTTTTTTTATTGATATTTATTTTACTGAGGATGATTTATGTACTAAAATGCTGTTGTTTCACTGGAAGATCAAGCTAGAGCATGACATTTTAATTAAAAATTAGGAGGTCGAACATATATAAACAACACAATTAAACATTTGTGGATAAATCATTAACATGCATTTAGAACATAGAGTCAATTTCCATTTAATGCCTTGTTTCATCCTTGCACACAACTACAGAGCACCAAACTTTATGGTATTCATAATTTAATTAATGACAAAAAAAAATAAAACATAACAATGATTGTCTGAACATCAACATTTAGCTTTTAGCTATCAATATTTATGGAGCTGAACACATTTCATTAACACAGCAGAAGTGATATATTGTAACATGTGCCCTAAACTAGGCCTACTGTTCAAACAGCTGATAGCACCGCATTCAATGTACATGTCTAAAAAATAAAAGACAAACATAAGTTAAAAATAAACCACACTTTCAAATAGGTAGTTAAAATGTTGAATATGTAGTGGTAAATCTTCCTTGGTTGTAACATCATAATATCGTTTTACTTCAGAGAATGATTCATGGTGCGCCTCCGGCGAATATGAGCTCCAGGGCCGCTTGGATATCTCCGCCGGTGGCCTGCAGGGCTCTCAGGATGAGCTCCTCATCACGGATGCCCATGTCCCGCAGCTGCTGGAGCTGCGACTGCCACTGATTCTACACATTATCAAACAGAGTCACTTCAGAATCAGTAATGTCACTTTAACAAAGAAAAATTATATTGTGAATAGACTTCACTGCATATAAAAAGGAACAGGATGCATGCAAATCATAATGCTAACAGTCATAGGAAGAATGCATGCATTTTTCTGCGAAATCTCTATTTGAAGGGCTGATGATGGACTCTATAAAGATGAATCTGGTGTAGATGTCACTGGATGTCCGGTGGTTACTCACAGATAAGCTGGACATGCTGGACACCTGCAGGGCCTGCTGCAGTGCCTGGTTAAACAGGTCATTGGTTATAGGAGTGCCTGCAGGGATTGGGGACACTCCTGAAGAGGGACCCTGTCACAGACATATTCGGTTTTTAAATTAGTGTATGCAAATCTAAAACATTATAGACACACTGATGGTTAAGTTCCAGCTGATAACAATTATTATCATTACTGGCTGTTAACTAGTTCTGATATTAAGGGGTCACAACATCGTTTTCAACTAAAACTGAAAACTTTGTTTGTTTTGGCCACTCATTTACAAGAAAACAATGTCTTGGTGGGCTGAAAATGCAAACTTTGGAAATGGGTTTGAAAACGATACCGTTACCGACTACAAAAACACATTTGTGAAAACGTTGACGTCATGCGTTTGTGTATTATATGTGGGCAATAGTTATGTTCGCAGGTGCGTAGTGTTTCTTTTCAAAGTGACATCGCCATCTACTGGCCTAGCATGAACAATACAGCATTTGTAGTCGTTTTCGCAGATCCGTGTTAACGGGGATCTTTTTGACATTTTGTCTTTACACAAAGGAAGAACATTTCTGTTTTTAGTATATTGTTGTCATGTAAATGTACCCTAAATTTTTATACTGCATTAATTAAATTAAAAATAAAACACTAAAAACTAAAATCTATCATTCATAAATTAAAGTGAATTTAGACATCACAAAATCTGCTACAGATGACATGTATCAGTGTTATGAAATTATTAAAGGGTTAGTTCACCCAAAAATTATGTCGTTCCAAACCTGTAAGACCTCCGTTCATCTTCGGAGCACAAATTAAGATATTTTACGAAGCCACGAGAATACTTTTTGCGCATCCACAAGAGAAACAGTAGAGATGAAAATGTGGAATAAAATCATTATTTTTGGTTTCTTTGCGCAAAGTATTCTCGTGGCTTCGTAAAATTACAGTTGAACCACTGATGTCACATGGACTACTTTGTCGATCATCTTGGTACTTTTCTGGACCTTGATCGTGTAAGGACCCTTGCTGTCTATGGGAGGGTCAGAGAGCTCTCAGATATCATCAAAAATATCTTAATTTGTGTTCCGAAGATGAACGAAGGACTTACAGGTTTGGAACGACATTGGGTGAAGTAATTAATGACATAATTTTTATTTTGGGGTGAACTATCCCTTTAAGTTATTTCAGCATTGATAATAAGACTTTTTTTTTTTTTGAGCACCAAATCAGCATATTAGAATGAAGGCTGGAATAATGGCCGCTGAAAATTCAGCTTCACCATCGCAGGAATGAATGATTAAATTGTTAAAATTATCAAAAAAGAAAACAAATAGAAAAAAGTTAGTTTTAAATTCTTATAATATTACTAAAATTATAACAAAATTTTATCAAATGCACCCTTGGTGTGCACAAGAGACTTTTCAAAAACATAAAAAAAAAAATCTTACAACAAATGTTTGAATGGTTGTATACATTTTGCCACACCTGCCAATGACTGACCAGACACCAAACATAAATATTTTGTACTGGCCATGAAACACAGTCTTTGCATTTTGATAACTGCGCCAAAATATACTGCATTTTCCTGCACTGTTATAATTAATTAAAAAAAGTTATTGGTCAATTGGCGAACAGTGTTGGGGGTAACGCATTGGAAGGAATGCGAGTTACGTAATCAGATTACTTTTTTCAAGTAACTAGTAAAGTAAGGCATTACTTTTAAATTTACAAGAAATATTTTTCAAATAAGTAACTCAAGTTACTTTTTTTATGATTAATTCACTAGCTATGTTTCCATCCAAAGATGCGAATTTAACTTATGCGCAAAACTGTAATATCGCATAAAACATTTGTGAATAAAGCACCGTTTCCATCCAACGAGTCAACGAGAACAAAATCGTCACTTCCTGATAAACTGGCACAAAATATCACTTAGAAAACTAGGAGAAGCCACTGAATATAATAATTTTCATATATGATCCATTACTTGCACCTCAGAGCGAGCAGACGCAACACAATAAATGCTGTCATTGGTTTCAAAGGTGGATGCTGCTGTTTGGGAACGCAGTCGTGTAAGACAATTATACAGAAATACTCTGACGACAGACTTTGTTCAGGAATTTCAGAACGACCATAACAACATATAGATGCTGTGAACGAGATCGGTCCGCTGCTAGTCAAGTTATCCCGTCTCATAGCGCAAAGTCACGTGACTTTTTAAATGCGCATGGTGGAATTTATTTGGTAAATGTGTTTCCATCGTAGTTTATGTGCATTTTTTCTTATCAGATAAAAAGTTTTTCATACTCAATTGTGCACATTAGTTTTTTTATGCGCATTTTTATAATTTATGTGCATCTTTGTGTTTCCATCCAGTGTTTTTTATGCGATATTCCAAAATGCGCATAAAAATAGGTGGATGGAAACATAGTCACCGACACCTAACGCAATTAGATAACGTAATTAGTTACTTTTTTATGGAGTAACGCAATATTGTAACGCATTACTAGTAAAATACTGTTTTAAAATACTCAATACTCTTGGCAAATAACACTGTTTTATATACTGACAAAAGCTTTATGCGCATTTGGTGCTTGATGAGTTATAATTTTAGGCCTAGTTGTGTATATGTGTGTGTGTATATATATATATATATATATATATATATATAGTTAAACCATTAAGGGTTGCAAAGGGGTGATAAATTTCCGTAAACTTTCCCAATATTCCCGGAAGATTCTAAAAAATCCTGGAAAGTTTCCAAAATTTCTGCAATGTTTCTGAAATTTACTGGAAATGTTCCATCTTTTTGCAACCCTACTCTGGGTGGACACAGTAATGGGCAGTGTACTCCTGTACCTGGTTTCCTGTAGTTGGTGTAACAGCGCTGCTCTCAGGGGTGCTGGCGAGGGCCAGAGCGGTGGCCAGCTCACTTTGAGTGATGGGTCTGGGGCCCACAGCGCCATTATAACCGAGCGAAGCTGGCCTCATGCCGGCCAAACCACTAGCAAGAGTGGATGGCCCACCGCGATTCCCCTAAAGATGATAAACTGGCTTAGGATCCAATACTGTTAATGCACTATTCCTAATGAAGAACAGTAAATCATCACAAACCGACTGGAAGTCCTCCTCGTCATCAGACATGCCTTCAAAGAGGAAACCTCCTGTACATTAAAAAAAGTTTATGCATGAAAACTACTATGGATCACCAAAATGACCTGTCACGTTATGTAAATGGTGGGCAATTTTTCACTTAAATTGTGTTTAAATGTACACCCACCTGGCATGTCACTGTAAGAGCTAGAAGACACGTTTCTGGAGGAGCTGGCGCTCTGCTGAGGCACGCTGCCAGCCACCGAGTGCAGCACCAGGATGATGGCATTTACCAGTGCCGGGTGGGAATTGGCCAATCTGGTGAGACAGTTAAGCTCAGGGTATCGTTTGCTTTAACCCAAAGTGCACCACATGATTCAAATGCCACATTCTGAGGCGGTTAAACCTCGGATTCAACAGGAAGTCAACACAATATGGTGTTCACAACCATTCTACAATGTGACATCAGCCAAAATGGAAAGTCGTTTCAAAAACTAAAGAAATAATTTATTATAAAGTCAATACCAGACAAACTTGACTGCTTATGCTTTAAATAAGACAAATATGAATTCAACCTAAATATGAATTTATTTTTAAAAATAAATAGTATTATTATTATTATTTAAATATTGATTAATCAATAATAATAATAATAATTATTATTATTATTAATTGAAGCAATATTAATTATATTTATCATTATAATAATACTGATTAATTAATAACATTTATTTTATATTTATTATATTACTATTGTTATATTATAATAGTAATTCAATTAATTATTATAATTATTATTGTTGTTGTTGTATTAGTTAATACATTATTGTTGCTATTACATTTATCAATTAAAAATAACATTACTGATTTATTATTAATAATAATAATTTAGTAGTAGTATTCTTAATAGTAGTATTAATTATATTTATTATAATACTAATTAATAATAACAATTTATGTATTTATTATATATTATATATTTGATTTATTATTACAATAATTATTATTAGTGTTATTATATCAGTTGTTGTTATTGCATTATCAATTAATAACAATATTACTGATTTATTATTATTATTGATGTATTATTATTTTACATATAACGTTGATATACTGATGGTGATTATTATTGTTAATTATGTTTATTATGAATTGCTAATTATTGTGATTTATATTAATATTGATTAGTTAATTAACAATAAAATGACTGATTTATGATTGTTTTCTAATTAGTAATAATTATTATTAATATTATTAATAAGAAAACAACAACTATAATAATTATTATTAGTAATATTTATTAGTTTATTAATAATAACAATCGATTTACATTTAGTCATTTAGCAGACGCTGTTATCCAAAGCAACTTACAAATGAGGTGTCACGGTGCACACAGCAGGGAGGAACGAGGAGACGAGGATGAACTCAAAATACAGTCTTTAATGAGCTCAAAACAGACAAGGCCAGGCTGGGACACACAGGAACACCGGGGAGTAACGAGTAGACCAGACCAAAACTAACTAAACAGGCAGGAACTAAATACACATGACAATAACAGATAATTACACACACCTGAACTGAATAAACTAATAATCACACAGAACAGGGACAGGAACATGACCAAATATGGACACACACGACAGAGGACTGACATGAGGACAATGGAAGCAATCAAAATCAACAAAAGAGCAAAAATGTGTTTTTGTTGTTGTTTTATTATTTTTTACATATAATACTATTTATTATTGTTGTTGTTATTTTTCTCCTATAATTAGTACTACTACTAATAATCTTATTTATTTATTTATTTTGGATCAGTTGTATGTAATGATGCTCACTCACGTGTCAAGCATGTTTGGGTCTGTGAATTGTATGAAGAGGTCTTTGTCCTGAAGAACCCCTAAAAATACAGTCAATAAACATGAATAAGTCTTCAACACGCCTCGCATCACAAATCACTTCTGCCTGCAATCATACAGTACCCAGAGCCACAGGATCGCTGCTCAGCCCAGGTGTTGCCACGATGATCTGGTCGAGGGATTCCTTGTTGTTCAGCATCTTGAACACCTGGAATGAGTGAACAGCTACTCAAACATGGATCCAGAACCAGCAGCAGAGACACTCATGGTCAGTAGTGAATCTGTACGCAGGTGTAGTCAACCTACCGAGTCTCTGTATGCAGTGCTGGTGTGAAGAGCTGCCTGCAAGACACGAAACTCCCTCGCAGCCGCAACCTTGTCCACTGGCTCTATAGGACAACATACAGGAATAAATAATGGACTGTATTCATGGTGCACTTATATCTTTTGGAGCTTGCCAGTGTCCATCTTCATCTCCATTCTTTGTGTTCCACTGAAGATCGTAAGCATGACTCACCAGGATGTATCTCAGGCTCTGGCCATGACTTTCTCAGGATGTGCACCGTGGATCCCGACTGAATCCCGTAGGACTCCAGAGTCAAGTCATCCTTTAACTTTCTGCCACAGTACACTAATTCTGTAATGCACAAAGATAATGGGAAAACTGTTTGCAATCTTGTCAAGATTCCTCTAGGGGTTGTTCCCAGAATTGATTCATTTTTATCTTTTTCTTTTTTTTTGGAAACATGAAACAGTTTTGAAGCATCTTTAGATTTCATCACTAAAGGGACACGTTTAAGTTTTTAAAAGTCATAGTTCCAGCTTGATGAATTAAATCTAGAGGTCGACCGATAGTGGATTTTACCGATACCGATAGCTAGGTTGGACCACACTGGCCGATACCGATTAATCAACCGATAGTTTTCAAAATGGATACTGAAAGAGAGCTAGTGCTTTACTGTTTAAAAAAAAAAAAAAAAGCGGCAACAGTACTGAACCATACTTTGTAAATGAATACAAATATTAATATTATTTACTATATTGATCATTAAAGTTATTTCATAATTTGCTAATGTTAAAAGAAGAAACTTTAAAATGTAAAAATATAGCCTATTAGTAGCTAATAGTGAATGTTGAAATGAAAACACTCTAACAAGGAACAATACTTCTACAGTTTTCATTAATGCTACGAATGGACTTTTATTGTTAAATGTTACCATTTAATTTCAACAGTCATGCTTAAAGATGGCCATGTTTAAATATCTACACAAGGCCATAGCATTAAAATTACATACATATGGATATTGTATGTGTACTCACACACTTTATTTGCTTCTATTTTTTAACACTTGATAATTATCTAATCAAAAAAAATAAAAATAAAAAAGTTAGTCGCGCAGCGCTGCGTCTAGGAGAACTCAGAGGTATCACACACACACACACACACCAGACGCTTTGCGTTCAGTTAAAGTGGCGGTCTAAAACAATTTATTTAAATCACCAAACGGACATAAGTTTGCTTCAAGAATGAACAATGTGGCATAAATGAGTTTGAAGTTCGGTGTTTAAAAAAACAGAGCAAGTGGAAAGAGAAAATCGCGATCTAGAGATTACAGCTCTCTACATGAAGCATACCAACTTTATTAGAGCCACAGAAAGACAAACGTTTTGCTGAAAAATGCACAATACATAATTTATAGCCTAGGGTGAAGTCATTATATACATTCACAACGATTTGGGACAAATATAATGTAATTTAATAGAAAACTATGTGAATGGCGCTCTGTTCCGCGGCAGGCTTTTCTGTCGGCTGTATTTAAATGCGCGTCTGGAGTTTCCCGCTGCGCGCAGTGTCACGTGTCAAAATAAACAACACGTGCTGTCGGTGATTTCCGCCTCTAGAGGCCGCTCTCGTACTGTATAATGCCAGCGGACCCTTCTCAGCCACTCCAGCAACGGTTGCAAACCGGAAAACTATCGGCATGGATTTTTGCCGATAACCGATAGTTGTGGCAATCAACTATCGGTGCCGATTAATCCGCAAAACCGATGAATCGGTCGACCTCTAATTAAATCCTATTATTTATTATGTTATATTATATATTGCAGAAACTTTTTAAACATATGAGATACAAAATTTCCACCCCAGTAAGGGGGAATAAATAGTCTAATAGACTTATATTGTGTCCCTTATTTGTCCCTTATAATATTAGTCATATTTTGTTGATAATGTAAAAAAAAAAAAAAAAACACTTGTGAAATGATTTGACTGTTTACTATTTAAACCGTAAAATTACATCCTACTAGTAAGATTGGTAACACTTTACTTGATATCTTCAAATATATAATGCTTTTTAATTATGCCCCTTGTAATGCACCTTATGATGCATTTATATTAACTATTACACAGTTATAATACATTTGTGACCCTGGACCACAAAACCAGTCTTAAGTCGCTGGGGTATATTTGTAGCAATAGCCAAAAACACATTGTATGGGTCAAAATTATCAATTTTTATGCCAAAAATCATTATATTAAGTAAAGATCATGTTCCATGAAGATATTTTGTAAATTTACTACTGTAAATATCTCAAAACTTCATTTTTGATTAGTAATATGCATTGCTAAGAACTTCATTTGGACAACTTTAAAGGCGATTTTCTCAATATTTAGATTTTTTTGCACCCTCAGATTCCAGATTTTCAAATAGTTGTATCTCAAACAAATATTGACTGATCCTAACAAACCATACATTACCGGAAAGCTTATTTATTCAGCTTTCAGCTGATGTATAAATCTCAATTTCGAAAAATTGACACTTAAGACTGGTTTTGTGGTCCAGGGTCACATTTAATACCTATAAATTCATCTTAAGTAACCAATTAAAAAAAAAAAAAAAAAAAAAAATGGTTACAATTATTTATGAAAAGATCGAATTTTTTAATTTTTTAAAGCTATTATTTAGTGGGATGAAAATAGTTACTAATAACAGTTGGGATATAATAAATAAATATTAATAAAGCTGAAATAGATACTAGTAATTATTAGTTAGTTATTAGTAACCAGGAAATAAGTAGAGTACTATTACCCAATGAACAGTTCCTAGCAAAATTGTAATTGATACCGGCAACAACTGGAATACAAACTAGACAAAACTGATTAGTTAATATCTGAACCACAAAGAATTCAAACCATTTTTGTTGACACAATATATTGATATAGCAATGGAATATTTATCTTTGATTATTATAGTAACTATTAGCAAAGCAATACGTATAGTATCTCATAAATAGACAATAAAATTGAAAAGATAGTCACGGAATAAAAATAAAAAACTAATAAGCACTAGTAAAATAACAGTAAATAATAATATAATGATAAGCGCTAGTAAAATAAAAAAATATAGATCTACAGGAATACGTGTAAAACGCTTAAAATAACGGGCTAAACGAAACCGTTATTTAGTTACCTGAATGTCTTTTAATGATTTTAAGGTCCACATCAAATTATGACATTGTAAATAAAGGCTCTAGTGTTTTAACCAGTTTAATCAGTTCAAACGTGACCGCATTAATGCCCTATTGTGGTCTAATATTATAAGGAGTCATATTCTTCGCGTTATTTGTTACCTATGAGCTCAGGATCTGGTATGGCATCGGGGATCTGAGCTGACACCAGCTGCTTGAGAGTGGAGACCCGATACTCTCCGGGAGGAACGTCTCCGGGGTCCGCCTCGGGAAACTGCAGCACGGACTTGGGAAGAGAGGGCTGATCCAGCAGCTTGAGAGACAGACGCCACTCTGAGAGCGCCATGGAGCTGTACGGACTAGAGATGGTGTGCTTTCTTTGGCAACGCACAGAAACGACGAATAAATCTACCAGTCTTGTAAACGCTGTCTGTCTTTGAAATAAACACAATCATGCGACTGTTTTCATCCGCGCGCCATGACGTCACGCAGGAAAGATGGCGGTTCTGGGAATTGTAGTTTTCCTGATGTTTACAGACTGTAGTACTCGCGCGTGAACAGAGAGGGCAGTGTAGCTATGAAACGCAGAAATAATAGAAATAATAAAAAATAAAGCGGTTTTGGTACAATTAAGTGTGTCTTTTAGAGAACCCACGAACAGGGTTACTATTATCAAAAAAAAAAAAAACGTAAAACGGTAAATAAATAAACGGAATTTCAATTTAGCTAGGTGCCAAGGTAAGTCTCATTTCATTTTATTTTAACTTGACCTAGGCCTACTAAAATAACTAAAGCTAAAGTAAAATAAATAAACATGTTAAAAAAAAACTAATTAAAATGACAAACTCACAACAAAATTACTTGATTACTAAACAAAATTAGGGTGAAGTCAGCTAAAATGGGCAACGTTTTGACTTATAATAGCATCAAATAAGCTATGCATGAGATTTAATGATATTCTTATAAATTAGCATGGGTTTCTTAAATATATTTATATTTTTAAAATGTGAAAAAGTATAAGTTTTAAAGTTATGAGAGTTAGAGTATTAGCAGGTACCTTCTTGAGCCACGGCACAACATTCAGGTAAAATGGGCCAATATAAAAAGAAAATAACACAGGTAATTTCAGCTTAAATCATTTTGTTTTTAACAGTAAATTGACACTATTGTCTTTAGTGTGCCATAGCAACACCACAACACCATAAATGTATTTCATTAAATAGAAAGTTGAATGAAAAATTAATTAAACAATCCAATTAAAAATGAACTGATCATGTTGTATAGGTGTGTGTTTCTGTGCAGTGTTGTCTTTTGTGTGCATGTGTGTGTGTATGCTTGTATTTTTTTAAAGACTGTTAAGATTTTTTATGGATACATATCTACAGTAGGCCTATAAACCCATTTTCACCCTCAATTTCTGTGTAAAAGTGTGTGTGTTTGTGTGTGTGTGTGTATGCAGCCCATTTTACCTTTCTTTCCCTTTCTCTTCTCGTCTCTCTTTTTCCTTTCTTTGCTTGTCCTCCTACCATACTGTCTGCAATGCAAGTTTTTTAAAAGACTGTTAAGATTTTGTATGGATACATATCTAGGCTTATAAACCTATTTTCACCCTCAATATCTGTCTAAAAGTGTGTGTGTGTGTGTGTGTGTGTGCAGCCCATTTTAGCTTAACCAGCCATTTCTACCTAAAATGACTTTTTTCACAAAGTTTCTTTTATAAATTAAACTTTTTTATTTGAAAGAGCATGTCAAAACATTGTTCATAAACCTTTGCTTTGTTGGTAAGCTTACTTATAATTGCTTTAGTACCCTTATTAGTGATTAATTAAATTTTCTATGTCAGGCTCAATTACCTTACAATTTCTCTGACAAGCTCCATGTAACACTCTGCTCTGCCCGCCTTAAAAAACTCAGACCAATACAAATTATTGTTATATGTCAACAAGTGTTGAAGCAACAATGCAAGATCAGTTATTGTGATTTTCTGAAGAAAAATTTAAAGAGATATGATGCTACAACCTTATTTGGCCCATTTTACCTGATAGCCCATTTTAGCTGACTTCACCCTATTTTTACTAAACTGAAATTAACATTGTCATTACTTGAAATTAAAACGTTACCTGAATTTAAGATCAGAATTTAAGATAGTTTCCAAAGCAACATTTCTTACATTTTGTAAAACTAAAACTGAAATAAATTAACAAAAAAAAAATATTTAAAAAAAGGAAAACTAATGAAATGATAAACACAACAAAATTACAATGGAAAATATTATTAAAAACAATAATAATGGATCTCAGTGATATTATGATAACACTGCCCACAACCAGTCATCATCATCATAATAATAATTTCAGTCAAATTATTTTAAAGTCATTTAAGTAGGCTACTTTGAAGTAAATACCCTACTAACAATTCTTGGTTCCCAGAACGTTCTGGAAACGTTAGTTTTTGGTTCCCAGAACGTTATTTTTTTATGGTTTGTTTTTGGTTAGCCGGGAAAGTTTTCTTAACAAAAATAGAATGTTAGTTTTTGGTTTGTAGAACGTTCCCATAATGTTATTCTAATGTTCCCATAATGTTCGTTTTTGGTTCACAGAAAGTAGTTTTTGTCTTTAGAATATTATTCCTAACGTTATTATAACGTTTCCCTAACCTATTTACAGAGCTGGGTAGTAACTGATTTCATGTAATCTGGGTTACGTAATCATATTCCAAAAATTAAGTACTTGTAATTAGAATAAGTTACATTTTAAAATACTCGTAATCAGACTACAGTTACTTTTTAATGGATTACATGATTACATATTATTCACACAATAGCAATAAATTATTCATAATTCATTGATTTTCCCTAATTCCTCTTTTTCGTCTTTTAAAATTTCCTTTCTAAAATAGCCTACCGATTATATACATTCAGAAAGTCATCAGTCAGGTGGCGATACAGCATTTGACCACTGGATTTACGAAAATCATTTCAGGTTTATGTTATGTCTTTGGAAGGCTTTTGTCTTTCAAATTCATTAAAATGCATATCTTCACATTATTTCTTATTTACATGTAATGCAGGCATTCCGAAACTTTTTGTCATCTAAACCTTATTCACCAAATATACTTTAAGTACCCCCTGAGATTTAAAAATAAATATTTCAATAATTTAGTATCACATTTGCATGTTCACGGTTTCTTTGATGTTGATTAATGGTTACATGGCATGGAGGTAAATAAAGATATTTCATATTTGTTTAGTAAGTGTTTTATTTTAATTGCTATTTCGCATGCGCAGTCACAAGCGCGTTATGACTGTGCATGCGCATTAGCTGGTCTAGCCTGAAAAATAAGCTTTTTAAGAAACAACATTCATGGGGCAATTAATTTCAGATTTGTGTTGCCGATTTGATGTATGTAATTTAATTGCGAGCTCAGCAAGCATTTTTTGAGATTTCAGGATTCCCCCATTCATTAAGATAGGACTTGGTTTTGTATGAGCTGCCCGGAGGCGTTGCAAATATGGCCGAGAAATTTGGAATGTGTGCGTCTTTCCACTCCGAAGATGTCTATTCTTAATGGACATTCATGTTAAAAGGGTTACATAGCATTTTAAGAAATATACAAGGTGGTAAAGTGGGTACAGTTGAGACACACTTCATAGGTTGATATGTACTGTATACAGTAACAGTCCAATCATAGAAAATAAAATGCATACAGAGGCTGTGTGTGTTTGTGTACTGGTATTACCTACATTATGGGGACCAAATGTCCCTACAAATATAGTAATACCAGTAAATTGTTTAGGTCCCCATGATGAAACAAGCTTATAAATCATACAGAATGATTGAAAATGTAAAAATGCAGAAAGATCAGAGTGATGCATAGGTTTGGGGGTAGGGTTAAACAATATACAGGTATGTATATTGTTATTTTTACTGTTATGTTTAAATTTATACTGTTTGCCATATATTTTTGTAGTGTTAAATATTTGTTCCTGTTTTGTTTAACTGAATCTGAATCAAATAAAGAAAATAAATACATTTATTTTTAAACTGTAATTTATACATTGTAAATGTAAAGCTTTAGAGCATTAAGAATGGGTGTCTCAACTGTACCATGCTACGTTCGCTATAAGTTATTTTTAGGTTATTTAATAATAACCACCCTGCAACGTTCTGGGAACGTTATTTTATGCTTACAAAAAAAATAAAAAACACACAACTAAAAAGAACGTTTCCCTAACGTTAGTATGTTCCAAAAAACATTCTGTGTTTTGTGTTTTTTCCCCTAAATTGTCCGACTCACTTATACGTCATATTATTAAAATTTAATGAATAGTCTGCTAAAGGTGCACATCCTGTTTGTTTGTTTTTTCTTTCTTTCTTTTATTTTTATTTATTTATTTTTTTTATTTTTTTTGGAACATGTAGCTGGTCTTTTCACAAACCAACTGGGCAAAGTTAGCATTAGCGGTTAGCATTTCGATTAACCTCAATGGCGGTTGCTCCGTTAAGAAGTGAATCCTCGGTAAATACCGTGTGTAATTTCAAATCTGTCATTTTTGCTCGTTGGCACGAGTGTAGTAACAACATCTACCAGTAGGGGCTAACTACACCATACTAACACCAGGTTCACCTAGGCCTATAATAAATAATGCTAAATGAGCAGTTTCAGCTAGACACGATATAAAACTCCTTGCTTACCACTCAAATAGGCTATTTAGTCTTTCAAAGGTAGTATTAGCAATCATCTTAAATCTATGACTGTTTGCTTTATATTCATTCATTCCTTTTCACTGTGACAAGAAATGCTTTGTTTGGATCCGTTCTTTCATTTCCAAGCTCTCATATCCATCAGTTCTCGGTGCTAGTCGGGGTTTTAGTGAGGTAGGACTGTATTTGTGCTGTCACGCAGTTATTCGCAGTGACAGATGGTCTCTTGGCTGGATACGCTTCTCAGAGAGCGCCAGTCTTCACTGAGCTCCTCCACTCGGTGCAGCACGCCTGACAGCGCCTGAGGGAATCAGGACACACCAGTTATGACAGGGATAGAGCAAGCGTCCAGACATTTCACACCCTGCGAAGAGACGCCCTGTTCAGCCAGAGCCAGTGGAACATGGCTCAGCTACAAAGGGACATCACTTTGGGCTTGTCTAAAGATCAAGACAAGTCTGAAAGTCTGCACGGTGCAGATTAGAGGAACTGTGGCCGCTTCCAAACTACCACAGTGACCACTCAGACTTTGGTCATTTTGAAGTGGAAATCAGACGTCTCTATTGTAGCAGGAGAATTTCTGACATTTTACTTCAGAATAATGGCTATGTCCTCTGGTTTGACATGCCGTACTACTCCATTCAAACATGACCTTTTTATGAACATTAGGCACACAACTCTTTTTAAGAAATTGAGAGACTCATAGAATACTATTTGTACAGAATTTGTAAGATTTGTACACTGTAAAAAATCTAAAGTTTAAGGCAACCAGCCTCAGGAGATTTTTGAGTTTTCTCAACTTTAGATTTTTTTTTTTACAGCGTAGTAGAGATCACACACACACACAAACTAATAAAAATGACATAAAGAAATAAAAACAAAAACTTTTTTTTAAAGAAATTTAAAAAAAAATTAACATTTTCAATATTTGAAATAAAATAAACATTACCTGAAATGAAAAAAAAATATATATATATATATACTGTATGTGTATATATATATATATATATATATATATATATATAAACATTTTATTTCATCTATAGTTTCCAAGGCAATATTTCTCATTTAGTACAACTAAAACTGACATAAAATTAATCAAATCTGTCTAGACATTTTTTTTTTTTTTTTAAGAAAGAAAGAAAAGAGACAATTATGCAAAGTGATGCTTGTTGATATATTTCCTTTGCTTACAGCTAGATCATAATTTTCTCAGAATGGATTATATGGCAAAGTTTAATGTGGACAAGACTCTGTTGACCTTTTTTTTATAGGTCCTTTGTTGAGTCGGTTGTTACCTTCTTCTTAATCTGCTGGTATGGGTCCATTACTGTAAAACAAAAAAACTCTCTTTCAAGGTTAATTAAGGTGAGCAGCTGTATCATAGGTTCGAAGCAGAAAGGCCTGGAGGAACTTTATCAGAAGCAGATGTTAAGAAGGGTTGAATCTATCCTGTCAGATAGTTCTCATCCCTTACAGGCTGAATTTCAGATGTTGCCATCGGGATTACGCTTTAAACTCAATTCAGAACTAATAGATATAAACACACGTTTGTACCTGCAGCCATTCTGCTTCTCAATTCTGTAAAGAACCATAGATAACTTAGTGATTTACTATTTATTGATTGTTTACTGTTTTTTTTTGTTTTTTTTTAGCCATGCCTGTCAATACAATCTTTGTATTGGTATTGTGTGTGTGATTGTGTGTGATTTGTACTATACTATCTGTTGCACAACGAATTGCCCCATTGGGGACAAATAAAGAATTTGAACTTGAACTATATAATCTGTCTCAGAGGAAATTATATTATAACTTAAAAGCTGTTGTTTCATATTTGGCAAATTAATGGAGTTGTCAGTTTTTTTTTTTTTATGAACACTATTTTAGATATTTCTTTTAAAATTTCTCAGAAAAAAAAAAAAAAAACAGAAAATTGACCAGAAATTATATATATTAACAATTAAAAGAACTGCTTTCAATTTAAATATAATTTAATTTAATTAATTTTAATAATTACCATTATTATGTCTCATACATATTATTAACTTAATATATATTACATTAATTATATTATAAATATATTTTGTATTATAATTTAAAAGAACTTTTCTATTTTAATATATTTTGAGAAATTAATTGGAATAATTACCATTTTAATGTTTTTTAAATAAGTCTCATATATACATACATACATACACACACACACACATGTATACATATATATATATATATATATATATGTGTGTGTGTGTGTGTGTGTGTGTGTGTGTGTATGTGAATATGTAAATGTAAATATATATATATATATATGAACTTCAGATTTTTGATTACAGATTTTGTTATCTTGGCAAATTTGAAAATTTTGAGACATTGTTTGTTTTTGTCTCAGGAGAAAATTCTGAGATGCAGAGTTAATAGAACGTCTCATATAGCCGTTTACTTTTGCTCTTGTTCTGAAGCTTGAATGTTGCCATCCTTGAAAAGAGCCCTTTTCTCAGTCACAGTACTTACTGTAAGGAAAGTGTGAGAGAGTCCATGAGCGTACTGTGCAGCGTGTTTGCGATGTGATGCTTGATGGAGTCTCTTCCAGTAAGGTCAATTTACATTCACATCACACAGTACAGCTTGATTAATGGAGAGGCTGAGGAATGGATTCTTTAATTTGATTAATTAGGCTCAAGACCTTGTCTGCAGAGGTCTGATGAGAATTGAATATAAGCATTCTGAAGAGCCTCGAAACCCGCATTAAGGGATCGTTATATATGGAATAAATGAACATTGTGTCAATCAGGAAATTCATTGAATGAGGGGGAAGCTAATGGGTTTGATTACATGCGACCCCATTAAAACTTTTGTCCCAGTTTGGCCCCATGTGCATGAACAGATTAGTGACTGGGATACAACTAATGCACTATCATTATCCTCATAAGCAAGCTTAATATCATGAGGGCCTTGCCCAATGATGCCACAATTATCATTATTAACACAGGCTTTATAGGAAAGAGGAAGGAAAGTTTCTGTTTGGTGAGTTTCTATACGACCAATTTAGCTTTATAGCACGGTACATTATGTTTGATAAGCTCGAGTTTTTGTACTGACCAAACTATGAAAGCTAGTCTCTGCTATGGGACAAAAAAATAAATTAATTGCGACTTTAGTCTCACATTTTTTCCCCTTGCAACTACAAGTTTATATCTCACAATTCAGACTTTTTTTGTTGTACAGTGTGACAAATTACGCTATATTGATGTGCACATGCCCAGTCTGTCACGGTGCGCTATTCAGGAAGACGCTGGAGGCACGAGGAAACGTTTAACAGTCTTTAATCAAGGAAACACTGGGACATAAATCACAACAGGAGCTGGAGCAAACAAGTGAAAGTGACCCAACAAACACAAACTAAACAGACCGGGGCTTAAAAACTCAGGATAATGAGGGACAGACAGGTGCAGGGAATCAGCTAATGATCAAACTAAACAAGGACAGGAAGGTGACCAAATAAGGCAAAACAGGAACTGAAACACGTGACAAAACGGGTCCAATCCTGACACACTCTCACATGCCCATATCTCACTGACTCCTGACTTTTTTCTCGCAATTGAGACTTTTCTTCTCAACATTGCGAGTTTATATCTCAAAATTCAGACTTTTTCTCACAATTGTGAGTTTATATCTCACAGTCCTGACTTTTTTTCTCAAACAATTCAGACATTTTTCTCACAATCGTGAGTTTGTATCTCACAATTCAGACTTTTTTTTCTCAAAATTTCGAGTTTATATCTGAAGATACAGACTTTTTTTCTCACAATCGCGTTTATATCTTATGTTGCTAATGATGTTGTGATGTTGTTGCGTGATGGTGTCATTAATGGCGTAAAACTTTATCATAAATTAAAATACACAATGACATTTCTCAAACTAATTGGTCATCTTGGCAAAAAATATAATTCGAAATTAGATTTGTTTGTTTATTAGCATATCTTTTATTTGTAAGAGTAATATAAACGCAATAAATATATATATTTTCTAAATTCCACTTTTTAAAAATTGAGACGAAATAATTATACTGTAAACAGAATGTGTTTAAATGATTTGACAAAACTTGTGTGCAAGAGCACTAGTAAACAGGAAAGTTTGGGCATTTCGATGAAAAATTTAAGAAGTCAAAGAATGTAAAAAGCAAAACATATGGATGAATACATTTGTTTAACATTTTGATCAACAACATGCATTTGGAAAACATGAATTTTGCATTCATGCCAACTTTATTACTAAGCCTAAGCCAGAATTTTAACTGTTCACTATTTTCCCACAACAGAGTGGAACTACTGAGCTCTGCAAGGTCAATATAAGTGTAAAGATGTTTACACCGTATCAGCATGTACTCAGAAACAACTGTCTAGAGCTCCATGTTCTGTCACAGGACTGACTCTCACAGAGCAAGTCTCAGCTCAAACAGTTTTAGGCACAGAACCACATTGCAGACAGGCTGTGTGTTGTTGGAAGTCCTTGACATGGAACCAACTTCTACAGTCTACCGCATATAATCACTATTGAGTGTAACCATTTTAATAGCAACTGCAATAATCCAGTATCAGGAGAAAGGATCCCCTGGTGGAAGGAAATCTGACAAGAACAGCATGAACAGAAGGCTGGCTATAATGTATTTTGGTGTAAAAGAGAATACTCTGTAAGCAGTATGCAGCATTGTGAAACTGTGCAGTTGCTATTTCTGTCTGATCTGACTCTTAAAAATGACGTTGAATGGTGTAAAACTAAAGGACTTGTCGTTAGCTAAACCTAAAACCATTAAAAAAAAATTAATTACTTAAAATAAAATATACAAAATAAATAAATAAATATTTATTTAAATATATATTTTTTTGTTTTTACTGTGGTAGATGACATATTTTCCTTTTTGAGTGCACTATTCCTTTAAGACTCCAATATATATATATATAATAATTTATATATATATATATATATATATATATATATACACACACACATACACATATACAAAAATATAAACAAATGAATTTAAAAATAAATAAAATTATATATATATATATATATATATATATATATATACACACACACACACATACACATATACAAAAAAAATAAATAAATAAATAAAAAAATATATATATATATACATTTATCTTAAAAACTAAAAATTTATTTAAAAGAAAACTAATTCAAAACCTATAAATATTAATACTAAAATATACTAAATTAACACTGGTGTTAAGAAATCAGGTTGATTAAATCAGTTTAATAATTAACAATATTAGCAGTAATAAAAATAATATTAAACCCAGTTCATTTCAATGTTACCACGTGAATCAGTTATATATATAATAAATACATTTATTTATTTATATTTTTTTACAGTGGTAGATGACAAAATGTTCCTTTTTGAATGCACTATTCCTTTAAGACTCCAATCTAACCTTGTGTTTGCTTTAGTTATAATTGGGCTATACTTGTATAGAGGATTAAAAGGTATTCCATAAAAAGAACTGCACAGTGTGCCTTGAAGGCAGTTTCAATGATTGGCTTTTTATTATAGATGATTGCATAACAGCCATCTCCAGTTGAAATGGGCCCGAGGTAAAGCTTCATGATTTAGACTCCAATTAAATTACCTCACTCACACTGACAGATGAACTCAGAGCACGGCCTTGTGAGGTCTTTTGAAGGAATGAGCTCACAATGTCAAAGTTCAGATACGGCACGGCTAATGTGTTTGACACCATGGACAGTGAATCTTGCCTCTTAATTAATTTCCTCCGTCTGACCCGCTGTACTGTCGGCACTTATGATTGCAGACACTCCTAGGCATTTTATTCTTATAAAATAGTTCTTAAAGGGACGGTACACCCAAAAAATTTATTCTGTCATCATTTATTTAGCCATATCTTTTGAAAATGTTACTTTGTTCTTTAGCAGAACACAAAAGGAGTTATTTATAGATGTAAAAACATAATCAGATTCATATTTTTTCTTAAAGGGTTATTCCACCCCGAAATGAAAATTTTGTCATTAATTACTTACCCCCATGTCGTTCCAAAAGCTTCGTTCGTCCTCGGAACACAATTTAATATATTTTGGATGAAAACCGGGATTCTTGTTACGCTATTTGCGTCCAGCGGATACTCTCCAAAATGACGCTACGCTGACGCAGAGGAGACGAATTGTTGAATAAAGTCGTTATTTTTATTTTCTTTGCGTACAAAAAGTATTCTCGTAGCTTCGTAATGTTACGGTTGAACCACTGATGGCAGATGGACTATTTTGACGATGTCTTTCATGCTTTTCTGGGCCTTGACAGTGTTATTTACTTGGCAGTCAATGGGACAGTTACAAACCTCCTGGTTTTCATCCAAAATATCATAAATTGTGTTCCGAAGACGAACAAAGCTTTTACAGGTTTGGAACGACATGGGGGTAAGTGATTAATGACAAAATTTTCATTTTGGGGTGGAGTAACAATTTAAGAAAGAGTGAGTGGTGGTTGCCTGGACGTTGTTTTTTTGGTTATTCAATGTTCTAAATGATTTTAACATGTCGTTTTGCAGTTCTGGACGGTTTTTATGTGGTTTCTTGCTCGCCCAAATCAAAAAAGCTCAGCACCACATTTATTTGATCTCTAGATAAAAGAAGTCTACAGATATTTTTACTAATTTTACAGTCCACGAGGCAAGTCTGATTGCGTAGAAAAGTAATAACGCACTTCTTCTCAATAAACCACACTATTTAAAGCATCATTCATGTTTGTTGTGCAGACCTTGCAGTATGAGCTGCACAGCAAAATGTAACACAGTTAGGGGATTGTTCAAATCATTAACCCTAATTATGGCAGTAATGATCCTATATGAGCCTTATATGAAATATGAGCTTTAGCAACCACCGCTAATAAATGGATCTCCATTAAACACTGTATAAAGCTTTTTTTTGTTTGTTTTTTTTTCACTTCTGTATTTGTGACAATGGCTAATGCAGCAGTTTTATTGTCACAGCCATGGTTACTATGGTAAATCTGTGCATACATCACAGGAAAAACAGTTTCACTAATTAACGTCCTGGTGAGAGGAAGATGATTCGGAATGAAGCGTCTGCCAGAAAGTTGTATTCATAATTTTATTCATAATTTACTTGGGGTTTTGTCAGAAATAACAGCCTAATATAAAGCACATTATTTATATTCTAGTAATTCTTTGGGGAAGCGTACTACTCGCTTAATTTAACTGTGTCTATTTACTGCGCAGTGTGGGTGTGACCGAAACCAATTCTCACTCTTTAGGGGGCTTTGGACTGGTGTTAATGTTCTGCAGAGATGCATGATTGTTTTGATATTGGCATAATCCCTCATAATTAATCCAAACGATGGTTAAATTGTTCTTTGGAAACTCCATGAGAACAGAGGTTTTTCCATGACAGTAATTCATTATCATAAATATCGACCTAAACATTTCATAAATACGGATGGCACAGTTCAAAATCATTTCAAACTAATTTAAACGATTAGTTCACCCCAAAATGAAAATTCTGTTCATTTATTCACCCTTATGTCAATTCACTGACTTTCATTCTTCAGTGAAACCCAAATGAGATCTTTTGGTCATGCTTTTCCATGATTTAAAAAGTATTGATAAAATATCATAAAAATAGCTGTGATTCAAGAACAAATCATTCAGACTGGTTTTGTGAACCGAATAAACATATTCACTGAAAAGATCCAACAAAAACAATGACTTCACAGAAGAGTTCATAGATCAGAAATCACTACTTCATAAACGTATCAAGGACTGCTAGTGCTAAGATTTTTGGTGAATAATTATAAAATTTGGATCTCAAACCTAACAAATACACTACTGCTCAAAAGTTTGGAATAACTATGATTTTTAAATGTTTTTGAAAGGAGTTTTTTATGTTCACCAATTGCATTTACATGATGAAAAATACAGTAAAAACAATAATAATTTAATCTATATTAATATAATTAAATTATATTACACTAAAAATGTAATTTATTTCTGTGATCAAAGCTGAATTTTCAGCATTACTCCAGTCTTCAGTGTCACATGATCTTTCAGAAATCAATATGCTGATTTGCTGCTCGAGAAAAATGTGTTATTATTATCATTAGTGTTAAACCGTTTTTGCTGCTTAATATTTTTGTGGGAACTGTGATACACCACCATTGAAAAGTAAAAATAAAAATAAAAATAAGGAAAAAATAAATACTTGCATTAACTAAGGATTCATTAAATTGGTCAAAAGTAACAGTAAATACATTTATAATGTTGCAAAAGATTTATATTTCAAATAAAAGTAATAAGCAGTGCAACTGTACAAAGAACCATTATTAATACTTGAGCGCCAGTGATAACTAATAACTGAGAAGCATATCAGCATATTAGAATGATTTCTGAAGGATAACATGACACTGAAGACTGGAGTAATGATGCTGAAAAATCAGCTTTGCATCACAGAAATAAATCACATGTTAAAATATATTCAAAGAGGAAACAGTACTTTTAAATTGTAATAATATTTAACTTTTTTTCTAACATCTTACTGTATTTTACATCGAATAAATGCAGCCTTGGTGAGCAGAAGAGACTTCATTCAAAAACATTAAACAGTCTTAAGTATTCCAAACTTCTGGCCAGTAGTATACATTCAGAATATGTTAAATGTAGTTATATGCACTATTTTTATGTTCACATAAAATTTCGCAGCTTCACATACCCTGTTCTTTTTCACTTCTATTATATCAAAAAAATTCACCTTCTGCATTCCACAGAAGAAGGAAAGTCATATGGTTTCAGAGCAGCACAAGGGTGAAAAATTAATGACAGATGTTTCGCTTTGGGTTAACTATCCGAGTTTTTGGGAAGCTTGTGGAAAGTTTCAGTTCTTGTAGTCACTTGAAGCTCTTTGCTTGGCTGGAATGTATGGGAAGTGAGTTTGTGTGCTTTTATCAGAAACAGTTTGTGTACTGCAGCTACGGAGAGCTCTTTTCTTCGAGTCCGGGCTGGAGTAAGTTTTACGGTTACATCTAGGCGTCAGAAACCTCGGCGGTGAAGATGAAAACACAGAATCGGTGGACGACAGCCTCGAAGATCTCATTCCACCTCTGTCTTCGCCGTAATCGTCATCGTCACAGCACAACGCGTGATAGAGCGTCTTGTCGTAGTAATGGAGCTGTCCTCCAGATCCAAAGAGCCAGGAGGCTTTAGGGCTGTTTGAGGCCTTTAACGGTCCATTGAGGGCAGGCAAGTCTCCACAGCTCCTGCGGTAGAGCTCTAATTCTTGTTTCTTGGCTGTGGTTGGGTTACGGAGCGTGTCTAGCAGAGGGTTGTGCAGTAAGTGGTTGTCGGATAATGTCTCATTGTGCAAGAGGTCACCACGGTCCTCGCTGCAACACACTAGTGTCAGGTCATCGTCTGAGTCGAGGTCAATATCTGATGTTAACTTGTCGATTTGTGCCACGACCTGAAGAGAAGAAAAAGAGAAAATTGAGTACATGTCTGGAAAAAGCCCTTGTGATATCTGAAGCTTTTGTAGTTTGCCCCAAAAATTTAAATTCTGTCATTATTTACTGTATTTTCAAACCTGGTTGACTTTCTTTCTTTAATACTATATCATACAATACGTCCATTAAATATCAACTGGGTCTGATCTGCTTGTTTTCCTCAGGAAAAGAAAAGCCATACAGATTTGGAACGACATGATGTAATGAGTAAATGATGACAGAATTTTCACTTTTGGTTCAATTATCTTTTTTTTCAGTTCCATGAAATTGCTATGTTTAAATCAACTCAAACATTTGGTCTAATAATAGAAAACTGCAAACAGAAAACTAGCATGCTAAATATACTATTTTATTATTATATATAACATGATTTTGGCAGGAGGTACGAGAAAAAGTAGATCACTATGCTGGCATATGAGCAGTAATATGTCATTAAGTAAAACAATATTAAATACAGGACTTTATTGTATGTAGCAATACTCAACATCGGCACAATCTCCACTGTTCAGCATAATGTAAACCCCCAAAATACCAATATAAATCTGCTCTAAATCCCATTATAACAGAACATTAAATATTTACAAGTTTCTTCTTTTTCTTCTGGCTCAAAAACATATAAAATTGCACTTGCTTACAATATTAACTCTCCCTGTCTAGTCCCATGCAAAGCACACTGGGAGCTAGAAAAGTCTCAGTCAGATTTAGTTAAAATCAACAAAAAATTAGTCACGTACAGAGCTGGGTAAATTATTTACAAATTGTAATCCATTACTGATTAAGGATTACATGATGAAAACTGTAGTTAACAACGTAATCTACACTGTAAAAAAAAAAAAAGTTGAGCCAATTTAAAATTTGAAGGCAACCAGCTTCTGCAGATTTTTGAGTTTTCTCAACTTGTCGTTTTAAGTTTATACCACACAAATGTGAGAATTTCCCACAAAAATAAGTTGAGCAAACTCAAATATCTGCTGAAGCTGGTTGCCTTAAAATTTTAAGTTGGCTCAATTTTTTTTTTTTTTTTTACAGTGTAGGTTACTAATGTTAGGTGATATAATCTGACTACTTTTAGATTACTTTTATTATCAAACTTGCTTTAAATGTACCATATTGATATAATAAAACAAAAAAAAAAGTAAAAATGTTCCATGTTTTGTTTTCAACATCATAAAATTCATTATTCAAAATAAAATTCAAACATTCAAAATTCATTACATTAGTGAGTTAATTGTCATGTTGCGCTGTTGCAGGAAGACGCAGGAGGCACAAGGAAAGGTTTTACAGTCTTTAATCAAGGAAAAACTAATCACAACAGGAGTTGGAGCAAACACATATAGCAAACAAAGTAGACCCGACAAAGATGAACTGAACAGACTGGGGCTTATAAACTCAGGATAACGAGGAACAGACAGGTGCGGGGAATCAACTAATGATCAAACTAAACAAGGACAGGAAGATGACCAAATAAGGCAAAACAGGAACTGAAACACATGACAAAACGGGTCCAATTCTGACATTAGTAGAGCGTGAATAATGAGTTAATAAAAACCTAATAATTAATTAAATCATAAAAATGTAAAATAAAAGCAATTTAAACACTGCACGTCTGTGTAACTATTAACCAACAACAGAAAACTGTAAGCATGCGAAGGTGCTGTTAAATTATTGAAATATTAACTACTTCTGCGATATTTCAACAAATATTTTATTTTAAGGGGTGACAAAACGTTTGGGAATCCCTGCATGAAACACATATTAATAAACATGAAAACAACGATGCACCCAAATTTTTGTCCAGACTTCCAGATTCAATAAATTATGAATAATTTACTGCCACTGTGTGAATATGTAATCATGTAATCCATAAAAAGGTAACTAATCTGATAACAACTTGTAACTATAATTACAAGTACTTCATTTTTGGAATCTGATTACATAATCCAGATTACATGTAATCAGTTACTACCCAGCACTGGCCATGTAACAACACATTTTAAAGGGGTAGTTTAATGTAACCATTTTATAAGGGTAGTTAACCAAAAAAATTAACAGTTGTTGATCCCCACTGACCTCCATAGTATTAAAAAAATATGATAAGTCAATAAGGACCTGAAATTGTTTGGTTATCCACATTCTTCAAAATATCTTCTTTTGTGTTCAAAAGAAGAAAGCAGCTCATATCGTGTTTGGACCAACTTGAGTTGAGTAAATAATGACAGAATTTTTATTTTTTGTGAACTCGCTTTAATAAAGAAAATTGAACAAGAAGCAGACTTCTTTTAACAACTTGTTGCAACTTGTAGATGATAAAAATCAAACCCAAACTATTTTAAGAGGTCATGATTTAGCATGTATTTATATGAGGATTTATTCACAAATGTACAATTTTTAGACAAAACTAAACATGAAGATCCACAGTTTTGGCCTATTAGTGGCTAATTTGTATGAATTTATATCTCATTCATACATTTTTGTACCACCTGATTTGGCTCAAGTGACAGTTATGTTTAGGGTGGGGTTACTTAAAATAGTTATGTTGTTCTGTGAGATTGGGTACAAAAATGTATGAATAAAACCATTTGAATTCATACAAATTATTGTATGAGTGTTGCTGAAAACACTAAGATATTCCACAGTATTTTCTGAAGAATGCCTGTAGTTTTATACTGTACATGTGGCTGGGCTTAAGCCATAAATGAGTAATAAGGATATATATATATATATATATATGTATCTATCCTTTCCATCTTTATGTTTTCCATCTCACCCCATTTCACCCACTGGCATTGGAATATTTAATATCTGTTTGTGCTGAAGGGAATTTGTCCTCCTGCTGTGCTAGTAACTGTATCTTACATAAGATCTCAACTATACGCTTATCAATATTCCTTCTTTTGCTTTCCCCAGCTCTTTTTCTGAGCAGGGTCTCAAGTCTGGTGCTCACAAATCAGAGACAAAACAAAGCACAGGCTTAGCGATCCTGCCAAATCATAAAGTCTGTCTGAAGATTTTAATCAGATTATAACGAGCATAAATGGTTATATATGATGGGATATTATTTGAAATGAAATCATATGACTGCCCTGCAAAGACATTATGTTGCCCCTTGTCAATATTAAACAGCTTAGTACGTTATTTATGACGCAGTTATGTTTGATTTCTCAGGATTTTGATGATAAAGCATTGCTCGGATTGAAATAGCAGAGTTATTAATGACAGCGTGTTCTGTAATTCGCTGCTTCTGATTTCGATGAGCTCAGGGCTTTGCTGCTGCCAAACCTTCTCATCGTATTCAATTGCAGGATGCGGCGTTCATGATATAGCAGATCGGCTATTCAGCGGCGAGCCAAAGGCTGTTGGGATTCGGTAATGAGCAGTCAAATGTAAACAGGAAGAGCCTAAATGATAGGCATTCAACAGCCAGAATAGCCATTCACAACACACCTGCTGCTCGAAAGCGCACACAATATGCAAACAATGCCAAGCTTTAAGCAAGGACTGTACAAACATTATGTACTGTATTTGTGAATAGGCTATGTATCGAGCCCTGCCAAGTATGATAAGCGCCATGCGGTTATCAGAGAGATACATTTTTGGGACTCAACTGAAAGGCTCCTGTCTGGAGGAGGTATTAGATCATCTCTTGTGGGGTTGTGCCCTGTGTGCTGCTCTCAGACAGTTCATGTTTAATGTATTCCTGCCAACCTCACGCAAACTGATCGGAGATCAGAGTGCCGCTCAATTGAGACCAGCTGAAACAATTGCTACCTTGTGAGGGGCGGTTTGACTTGAGGAGCCTTGCACACCTTGCAAAGCAGAAATGCTGACCTGTAGAAATCTCCAAGTGTTGTGATTGTTGTAGGAGGTAGTAGCTAGTGCACTTGCTGACTGCTTGTATGCATTGACACATGTTTCTGTAGCTCGATAACTGCAAGCTGTACTGTATGCAACACCAGTGTTAGGGAGTAACCAGTTACTGGCGTTATGTAATTTAATTACAAAATAAATGGAACGACATCTGAATATTTTCTGTAAAAAGTTAGGATATTGAATAATATTAATTTGTTGCTTTGCCCATTTTTGATGTGCTCATTGCCTCCTTCCTTTTAAAGGGTTAGTTCACCCCAAAATGAAAATTCTGTCATTAATTACTCACCCTCATGTCGTTCCAAACCCATAAGATCTTCGTTCATCTTCAGAACACAAATAAAGATTTTTTTGATGGAATCTGAGAGTTCTCTGACCCTCCGTAGACAGCAACGCAACTGAAATGTTCCCAGGTCCAGAAACGTAGTAAGGACATCTGTGAAACAGTCCATGTGACATCAGGGGTTCAACTTCAATTTTGCGAAGCTATGAGAATACTTTTTGTGCGCAAAGAAAACAAAAATATCGACTTTATTCAACAATTCTTCTCCCCCGCATTACTGTCGTCCGCCATTTTGGAGAGTATCACAATGCATACGCATGCTTTACCCTAAGTATAAACAACGCTAAATACGCACTTTCACCCCCGAGCGTAAACAACTGGACCTGGGAACATTACAGTTGCGTCGCTGTCTATGGAGGGTCAGACAGCTCTCAGATTCCATCAAAAATATCTTAATTTGTGTTCCGAAGATGAACAAAGGTCTTGCACGTTTGGAATGACATGAGGGTGAGTAATTAATGACAGAATTTTCGTTTTTGGGGTGAACTAACCCTTTAAAGGCCTTTTAGTAAAGCGATGCTATTCTGATGCTTTTATTTGAATTTGCAGTGCACCACGTCTGCCAATTACATCAATCCACATTGCCGCTGAAAACTTTAGGGCCAGATTTACTAACAACTTGCACTAGCGCAAACCATCTTTTGGCGTTAAAATAGTACTGTCAGAATTTACTAAAAACGCGCAGTGAAGTATTAACGCTAAAAAGGCATGGACACAGTTATTTTTGCGCATGACCTTATTGAATATGCATTTCAATCATGACAACTCTTGGAAGATTTTAGCATGGTAATGGTTATGACAATGTTAATGTATTTGGTCTTGGCAGAACAGATCTGCTATGCTGCTGCTGCTGATTATTGCTTTAGTTGTAGATTATTGCTGCTGCTGCAAGCAAATATGGGAACTTGCTACTGCCAATGCATACGACAATACAGTGCTGTGAGTATTTAAAACATACTGCTGCTGCATAAATAGCATATATAATAACCCATAGATCTATACAGGTGGAACTGGGGAAGGTGCTGTGTTTCAGAGGAACTGTGAAAGCGCGCTGCAAATGCTCGTTAAATGTAAAGTAGCAAGCTCATTGGCTGCGTATGCAACATGAACCAATCAGCTTCTGCCAAGTTGTTTAACGCTGTGAATATCATCAGTTACATTAATACCCGTCAGCCTGCGCCATCTAGAGTTTCATGACTGAACTATGCATTTGTAGGAGTTTCCCTTTCATACGCAAAATTCATGGGAGGAGAGTATTTAAATGAATCACGCAACACAGTTTACTAACGTTTGCACTCGTCAAATTAATTGGTATTTGCGCCATTATTTAACGCCCAATAAAGCATGTCTTAATTTTCCCCTCCCATCGGCACTTTTATGGAATTGCGCTCTAATGCTAATTTGCCCTGTTTAGTAAATCTGGCCCTTAGGCTACAACCTGTCTGAGAGTTTGTGGTGGCTGTGCATTAAAATTTAATTATTATAATCTTAATTCAAGTGATGAAGGATTTTGAAAGTCTGACAGTAACTAGAGTACTACTGTAAGGTTAACCCTGTCTGATTTAATTGTTTGAAAATGATTAGCATTTGAAAACATTCGTTAGAAATCTTGAAAAGTAATCAAAAAGTAATCAAATGTAATCAGTTACATTACTTTAATAAAATAATTGAAATAGTTACACTACTAATTAGGCCTACATTTTAAAAAGGGTAATCTATAACTTATTACATTTCAAAAGTAACCTTTGCAAAATTGAGCAACAACCAAGGGCATGGGTTTGAATGATGATATGCATTATGCATAAAGTTTACTTAGATAAAAGTGGCTATACAACTATAGAAACTATAGGAACTACACAGCATTACAATTACTATACTAATATTTATGTTTTTTCTTTGCTTTTGAACATATAGAGCTTTTTTGGTGGAAAACCACAGGGAAGCTTCTCTTTTGAAATGTTTATCTTTTTTCAACAACAAATTTATAAAATATTCTTATTACAAATTTGGAAAGCTGCTGGGCAGATATTGCATTTTTAAATGCACATTATAACTGACTCAAACTCACAGCACTTGCACAGATTGAGTTTATGTAGAATAGAATTTACTGCAAATCGCTCCAAAACACTGAAAACTGTTATCATGTGCGGCTCACGTGAAAAAGATGACATATTTATATTATTATTTGTGATTTGATATTTGTGCTAAACCATACCACTCTCTGGCATTATTAGAATGAATTAAAAAATGTTTTTGGCCAATTGACGACCAATTCACTCAATATTTTTGTTTGATATGGTGATTGTCTTGGACTTTATACTGCGCATATTATGCGCATTTAGCCATGATTAATTTATTTCCGTGGGTGAAAGTGGTCAATAATTGGGGGGTTACAAATATAAAGTGAGCCAAATACTTGTTGGTCATGTGATCTCAAAATGGCAGCTCCCATGAGGTGACCCTCTTCATGTAAAATAAAACACCATTTTCTAACCATGACTAGCATCTTCTGAGTATACATAATTTATAACACAGTTTTCAAAAAATCTATGCATTCCTATTCTGAACTAAAACAATTTTAACAGATCTTTTACAAAATACAGAAGTTTTAAAAAGTTATGTTTCAGAACTTTCAGGACCAAAAGCAAAACAAAAGACAAAAAGTCCATTTGGAGGATTGTTTGGATCCCCTATTTAAATCTAATTAAGTAGCTGGTGCAACAAATCCCATGCCATTCTAAAAGTTACAACCCATACCATTTTTATCCGATTTGTCTCACAGTCATCTTACCTGCAGAACCCCCTGTCTTAGAGTCAGATAATTGCCAAACCTTCCCAGAAGGCTTTTAAACAGAGTGTGAGTCAGAACAAGCATTTGCCCAATTTAAACTTTTGCGAGAGGAAGCCTGATTTGAAAGCAGTAAGAAACAGACCCATCACCACCATTGGGCTTCTTAAGCGATTGATTTTTACCTGGAGACTCCAAAACATCTGATAGAAACCATTAGATTCAAAAACAGATTCTAACCTCATACATTTTTCATCATCTATCGCTGCCTTCCTCATATATTTGCTCTGAAAATAATCTCCATATGCATTATCATATCTATCTACATATATATTTACATGGCATTCAAGGTATATGTTATATAAGCTGTTGCCTTGGTTTTGCTAGCAGCATGCTCTACTGATTGAGCTACAGGAACACTGTTTACCAGAAGAGCTCAAGGTTTGGCTAGTTAACTATGCATGGGGAAAAATGTGTTACTACATTTAATGGTAGCCATGCATTCAGACGAAATAAAGTTCTTCTAACTTAGCTCAACTTACTATATTCTTTAGTGTGATGGTAGCATTTTTTTTTTTTTTGACTCGTCATAAAAGTCACAGAAATGTTTTTAGTTTAACCATAATTTTAGTGTAGGCTATGTTTTATACAGATTGTTCAGTTTATATTGATTACCAATTGTCAAAATGCATAATTTAAAATGAAGTAACCTCTTAAGTACTTTAAATGGATTTTAAAGTAGTGTGTAAGCTACTTTAGTACTCAAGCACTTTTGAAAAAGCAACACTACAAAACTTACTAACAACATTTTTTTTTTAAAAGTGTAGCTTGGCAACTTACTACTAACATTTTCAAAAGCATCGACATTACCTTCCTGATAATGTTGTTTACACCATTGTACTATAAATAATGAAAACAAAAGTCAGTCTGGTTAAAATAGTTGAATTGTTGATGGATTTCATAATAGTCATGGCCAAAAATATCGACACCCTTGGTAAATATGAACAAAGAAGGCTGTGAAAATTAATCTGCATTGTTAATCCTTTTGATATTTTATTTTAAAAATTCACAAAAATCTAACCTTCCATTGGATAATAAGAATTTAAAATGGGGGGAAATATCATTATGAAATAAATGTTTTTCTCAAATACATGTTGGACACAATTATTGGTACCCCTAGAAATTCTTAGGAGTAAAATATCTCTGAAGTATATTGCCATTCATATTCACAATTTTGAGCATTCCAGCACTCCAGGGTGATTATGAACATTAAATTATCCAGCCATGGCTTCCTGTTTCACCGAAATATATAACAGGAGGGAAAACAAAGCACAAATTCCCTTAATCATCCATCACAATGAGAAAAACCAAATAATATATTTCTGATGTGCAGCAAAAGATAATTGAGCTTCACAAATTAGTGAAGTGGATTTAAGAAAAGAGCTAGAGCAGTGAAAATTCCCATTTCCACCATCAGGGCAATAATTAAGAATTTCCAATCAACATAAAATGTTACGAAACTGCCTGGAAGAGGACGTGTGTCTATATCGTCCTAATGCACGGTGAGAAGGAGAGTTTGATTGGCTTAAGACTCTTCAAGGACCACGGCTGGAGAACTGCAGAAAATAGTTGAGTATCGGGGTCAGAAAACCTTAAAAAAAAATTGTCAAACAGCACCTACATTACCACGTGTTGTTTGGGAGGGTTTCAATAACAATTCTCCGAGCTCATCTAAAAACAAACTCCAGCATATTCAGTTATCAGACACGACTGGAACTTCAAATGGGACTGGCTTCTATGGTCAGATGGAACTAAAAAATGAGCTTTATAGCAGCAAACACTCAAGATGGGTTTGGTGAACACAGGGATAAAAAGTACCCCATGCTTCTGCTGGCCGTCCCAGTCCTCTGAACTGAACCCTATAGAAAATGAATGGGGTGAACTGAAGAGAAGAAGCACCAACATGGAGCTGGGAATCTAAAGGGTCTGGAGTGATTCTGGATGAAGGAATGGTCTCTGATCTCTTGTCAGGTGTTCTCTAACCTCATCAATGGAGGTTTCAAAAAATATTGAATAAAAGGGTGCCGTTAATTGTGGCCAATGTGTATTAGAGAAAAACATTTATTTCATAATGATATTTCCCCCCATTTTAAATTCAAAAGGATCAACAATGCAGATTAATTTTCACAGCCTTCTTTGATCATATTTACCAAGGGTGCTGATATTTTTGGCCATGACTGTATACAATAGAATATAAAGAAGCCCCATATGGGATCTGTGCATGTGCTGTTTTTGGTGGGAAATCAGTATTCTACGGAATTGATTTAAACATGATTAAAATGTGTTAAATGGAGCTCATGATCAAATTAGCCAAATTACTGAATTACACGAACACAAAAGGAACTTTAGACATTATAATTCTGTATGCGTGGGGTCTGTAAGTGAGCAGTGTACTGGTTACACTTGGCAGCAAAGAATTTAGAATCATGAAAAATGTTTGGCTGTTATCCATGGAATAAGAGACAGCTGAAAGACAGATGAGCGTGTGGCAAAACTAATAACCATAACAAGATGTCAGTAGTAACAATAAGGCTCTGCTGCAAGGTGTGAGTGACAGATGGAGGTGTTAACTCAGGCAAGAGCAGCAGAGCTACCGGTGATGCCTGAACTTGGCCAAGGAGACGAATGAGACAAATCCAGCGAAGCTGTGACTGAGATGATGAGACAAATGCCAGTCTGGGACACTCATAGACTTAGTGACAGTAATGAGGCAGATAGATATCCACCCGAGGAAAGAGATTAATTAAGGAGATGTCCTCTCACATAATGCTGAAAGCAGTCGCCCAGCACAAAGGGAGATAGCCGCAAAAGAGATGAGACATTGACAGGTGAGAAGATGAGGAAATCAGTTGCGCTCCCATTGTCTGATTCGCCGGGTGATAATTAGGCATCACAGATGACATCTTGCTTGTATGGGGGTGTCACAACGTATGTGGGGGGTGTCATCCTGCAAGTCTTTCTCCTTGTTAATCTATCTGTTGGTTGCTGTTTGGGTGACAAGCTGTCCAGTCAACAGCCCCTAGGTGGACGTATCACAGGGGCACGAATGTGTTTGTGACCTTGTGTATGTTTATGAATTGTGCCCACTGTGTATGTGTCTATTGGTTTTTGTATATTTAGGTAGCCAGTCAATAGTCACGTTTAGGCCAGTAACAAACTCTGTGAAAGTAGTGCATTGCAAGATTTCATCATTTCTGGGTTACCGATATGGTTAAAAAAATAAAAAATAAAAAAAAACAGTAAACAAGGGGTTGATAGAGTTACCAAGAGAGTGTGTTGTTTAGGTAACTTTGGGTGTCATTTTTAAAGTGGTTCAGCAACTTTGAGAAATGTAAATAGAAATTTGCGTTGTGCTACAAACTGCTTTCAACAAATTTCGGAATGCAACAATGTGTGAAATCAGTCATGCATACTTACATACTTGAGTATATTTTGGGTCTTACCCGGCACAGTGTAGGAATCAGTGCCTTGTTTAAGGGCACAAAGATGGTAGCTAAAAAAGGTTTGTATTGTCAGAGCTGATAGCCTTGTGGGCATTGCTCCGACATGTTGTGCAGTTACACTTTGAGTGACCTAAGTTCAAGTCCCGCCTCGGGATTTACAGGGATGTCCAATCCTGCTCCTGGAGGACCACTATCCTGCAGCGATTAGCAATCCTACTTGAACACACCTGAACCAGCAAAGCAAGATCTTAAGAATTACTAGAAACTTCCAGGCATGTGTGTTTGGGGTAGGTTTGAGCCAAGACATTGGCCCTCCATTAGCAGGATTGGTCATCTTTGGGTTAAAGCCCACAACCTTTCACTTACTAAATCACCCCATCAGACTGTGCCTTTTACCAAATCACTCCTTTAACCTTCAAAGCAGGCCTGTAATGTGTGCTTTACCTCCCGGAGCTCCTTGGCCACGTCCTTGAGCTCAGCAAGAACTTCCTCCAGCTGTTCCATGACCATCTTAATGTGCCTGCGGATCTCTGCTCTCCGGTCAGGGCTCTGGCTCGGTTCAAATGGTCCTAGTGCTGTGCTGTGAAACATCCTTCACACGGGGACGACAGCAGCAGCAGCCAGGAGGGGACAGGACACTGGGCTTCATGTCTGAAGCCCACCACAGTGTTGTTTGGCCCTATCTGAATGAAAGACCCATTCTCTGGTCCAAACATCTTAGCATAGTTTTTTGCTGATGTTGGGAAACTTTGAAATCAGTCCAGGAACATCTAGTATCTCTCAGAAAATTCAAAAGGAAAACTTTCAAAAAGAAAGAGGGCATCAAGAAAATTGGAAAAGTTTCAGCACTGAAACAAACAGTTCTCTGCAAAGCTTTGATCTTTTCCGTATGATGTTAAAATGAAATCAAATGGTATCATTTTTGGCATGAAAGAAGCTTTGTTCTCAAGACAGCCAGCAAATAAATAAATTAAAAAAACACCATTTTGAGCTTCTATTTTGAGAGGATTGTGACATACCGAAAGTCAGTCTACCAGCTTATGTGGGACATCTGTCAATCTTTTTACCGGTTCTCCACATCTACATATGCATCCTCTGTTGCGACTCCACTTTTTCAAAAACGTATACCATACAGTGTGTTTTCCAATGATGAGAAAGCCTTCAGAGTAGGAGCCATCAGAATTTGATGTGAAGCATATATGTATCCAAAAAGTGCACTGAGAATAGTAAGAAAGTCACATTGCCAATCGAGCTGGCAGAAAAAGAACACATCCGATGTGACACCTGGGAGGACGAGCCAAAAATTGCTCCTCTCCGAGGTAATCCTGACAGATACTGCTATGAAGAACCATCCCCCTGAGACAAAGAGAGTTCCGGACATCCAGTTCAGCTAACCCACACCAGAATTTCAGTATAGCTTGTCTTCTCTTGGCTTTTGTGGCTTTGGTCCAGAATTGATGCCGTTTGGACTTATTGCTGCTCCATATGTCTATAAAAAGCTTCCGCAGAGTTGCCAGGCTTTTCCCACTGTGCCCTCGTACCGTGCAGTGTATCTCCTACCCCATCTGAGCACGCTCAAATAACACTAGAGACAGATGCATGCTCAACACCTCTCTTGCAATGTTGTCCTCTATCAGTCACTGATGCTCAAGCACTTAGGAAACCTCCCCCTTCCCTCTCTCTCTCTCTCCCTCATTCACTTACCCTCAAACACTCGCATTCGTTCTCTATGATCTCTCTTCCATAACTCTTCCCTCCTCTTTCATACTTGCTACCATACACACACTACCCTTTAGTCCCACTCACCCTTGTCCTGTCACTTCCATCCTACTTCCGACAAACACATCAATTCATGTACACTTCCAAGCTCGCTCTCTGCTCTGATCTTTTCAACCACTTGCCACCTCAGTTGGGGAAGCAAATTAATTCAATTCAGTGTTGCAGTGCAGGCTCGTGAATCGTGAATGCGACGACTCTGCAGCAATAGAAGCGGACCAGATTATCCCATTTAGATCAGTAATGAATAGAAGACAGACGCAAGTGCATCAGGAAACTGCTCGCCCTAACCATAATTATGTGCAAGAGATGCTTCAGCCTCCTGTATTCATTTTCCTGTTGCTCTCTTCAAATCACGAATCGACCAGGGGACTGTGTCAGCAAGTTTGAAATTCTAATTTACCTTTCTATAATGATTCTTCAAAACATCCTGCGAGGCTTGTCCCAAACAAAGGCCCTCATTATTTCTTAGGTGTCTCTGGTGGGAACTCTGATGAGAACTATCGGGGAAAAAACAACAGGGTTTAACACAAAACAAGCAGTTGTTTGAAAAGTGTATTCAGGCATATGGTGCCGAACAGTCATCTAGAATAACAGATACAATTTGAGATGAAAGTATTGAGGAAAGGTAACATGACCATTTGTGCTGTGAACATTAATGATGCCTCAAATAGTAAGACTTGCTGGGGAAGGTGTGCTTTTACTTTTGGAGCATTTGGACCATTTTAGCCTTGCAGATGGTAAAACAGGCCAAAATAATTTAGATGACAGATCTGAGTCATTTCTTAAGGGCGATATATTTTTTATTTAGGTTAATAAGAAACCACCTAAACACTCTAGCAGTGCATGGAAACCACTCTAACAACTCCAAAGCAATGCAATGAAAACTACTCAGAACACCCTAGCAGCCACAAAGCAATGCAATGAAATGCTCAGAACACCCTCGCAACTGCAAAGAAACACGATAAAACACTCAAAACACCCTAGCAATCTTAAAGCAACACAAGTGAAACTGTCAACACATCCTAACAACCGCAAAGAAATAAAATGTAAGGCTCAAAACACCCTAACAATCACAAAGCAATGCAATGAAAACATCTCAAAACACCCTAGCAATCACAACGCAGTGCAATGTAACACTCAAAACACCCTAGCAATTGCAAAACAACATAATATAACGTTCAGAACACCTTAACAAACACAAAGCAACACAATAAAACACTCAAAACAACCTAGTAATCACAAAGCAATGCAATGTAATGCTCAGAACACCTTAACAACCGCAAAGCAACACAACTGAAACAGTCAAAACACCCTAGCAACCACAAAGCAATGCAATGTAATGCTCAAAACACCCAAGCAACCACAAAGCAATCCAATATAATGCTCAAAACACCCTAGCAACCACAAAGAAATGCAATGTAACACTCAAAACACTCTAGCAACCGCAAAGAAATGCAATGAAACACTCAAAACACCCTAGCAACCGCAAAGAAACACAATTAAATATTCAAAACACCCCAGCAATCACAAAGCAATGCAATGTAACACTCAAAACACCCTAACGATCACAAAGCAATGCAATGTAACACTCAAACACCATAACAATCACAAAGCAACAAAACACTCAAAACACCCTAGCAACCACAAAGCAATGCAATGTAACACTCAAAACACCCTAGAAACCGCAAAGCAACACAATGAAATACTCAAAACACCGCAGCAATCACAAAGCAATGCAATGTAACACTCAAAACACCCTAGCAATTGCAAGACAATGTAATGTAACGTTTAGAACACCCTAGCAATCACAAAGCAATGTAACATTCAGAACACCCTAGCAATTGCAAAACAACATAATGTAATGCCCAGAACACCCTAACAATCACAAAGCAACAATAAAACACTCAAAACACCCTAGCAACCACAAAGCAATGCAAATGTAACACTCAAAACACCCTAGAAACCACAAAGCAATGCAATGTAACACTCAAAACACCCTAGAAACCGCAAAGCAACACAATGAAATACTCAACACACCCCAGCAATCACAAAGCAATGCAATGTAACACTCAAAACACCCTAACAATTGCAAGACAATGTAATGTAACGTTTAGAACACCCTAGCAATCACAAAGCAATGTAACATTCAGAACACCCTAGCAATTGCAAAACAACATAATGTAATGCCCAGAACACCCTAACAATCACAAAGCAACAATAAAACACTCAAAACACCCTAGCAACCACAAAGCAATGCAATGTAACACTCAAAACACCCTAGAAACCACAAAGCAATGCAATGTAACACTCAAAACACCCTAGAAACCGCAAAGCAACACAATGAAATACTCAACACACCCCAGCAATCACAAAGCAATGCAATGTAACACTCAAAACACCCTAACAATTGCAAGACAATGTAATGTAACGTTTAGAACACCCTAGCAATCACAAAGCAATGTAACATTCAGAACACCCTAGCAATTACAAAACAACATAATGTAATGCTCAGAACACCCTAGCAACCACAAAGCAATGTAATGTAACACTCAAAACACCCTAACAATCACAAAGCAATGCAATGTAACACTCAAAACACCCTAGCAATTGCAAAATAACATAATGTAATGCTCAGAACACCCTAACAATCACAAAGCAACAATAAAACACTCAAAACACCCTAGCAACCACAAAGCAATGCAATGTAACATTCAAAACACCCTAACAATCACAAAGCAATGCAATGTAACACTCAAAACACCCTAGCAATTGCAAGACAACATAATGTAACATTTAGAACACCCTAGCAATCACAAAGCAATGTAACATTCAGAACACCCTAGCAATTGCAAAACAACATAATGTAATACTCAGAACATCCTAACCATCGCAAAGCAACAATAAAACACTCAAAACACCTTAGTAACCACAAAGCAATGCAATGAAATGCTCAGAACACCCTAACAATCACAAAATAACGTAATATAATGCTCATAACACCCTAACAATCACAAAGCAACCACAAAGCAACACAATGAAATACTCAGAACACCCTAGTAACTGCAAAGCAATGCAATGAAACGCTCAGAACATCTTAGCAACCACATGGCGACACCTTTGCAACTACCATGGAATAGTGGCGTGCAGAATTAGCATTTTCAAACACTACTCACATTTGCTTTAGAAAATATTCCTAGTTGTTTAGCAGTTGTTGTTTAAATGCTTGACACTTTTCATGGCAGCATGTTCACAGGCACTAAAAATGTATTGAAGTGCTCCATTTTATTAAAAGTTGGAACTGAGGACTAAATGCTGAGCTTTTGAGATTTGCAGAAAGCTAATGCAATCCTAATTGCATGTGTGGCAATTTATGCATGCATTTAGGGCTAAGTACTAGCTGTTGAAGGAAACTTATTTCAATGCCCTAAAATGATGATGCAAATGGTTTTGTTTTCATTCACTACTAACTGAATTCTTGTCCTTGAAACAGAATACCAGCTCAGAAGATTTTTGTAATCCGTTAGTCTCATAGCTAAATGTACTTCTTTCTGAAAAGACTATAACAAAAACACAGTTCCTCATTTCATACAATCTTTTCAATGAAATGTTATAACAAGGTCTTTCATTCAAGAAGATATGCTGCTTCTGTAAAACTCTTTCAAACAGTAGTATGCTAATATTGTAATTATATTTAGTTCAACGCGTAGCATAGTAGCGTCTCATAATTAAATATGGTTATTTTGCATTTTTTTTATTCAGGCTTGTATACATTACGTATACATTTTGTCAGTTTAGTCAAGGAGTCAAGATGAAGATGTTATAAATGACAGTTGACATTCCTTCAAATTGACATTATTGTCTTGAAAATACTAACCCTCACTTACAAAGCCCTTCATAACCTTTTCTTCTTATGTATCTGAATTACGTCAATATTTTTTGCAAATGTAGTAAATCATGTTGTATTCTATACATACACAATAAATAATGCTGAGTATACATACCATATACTATAAATAAGTAAGTGTTGTAGTACGACAGTATCCTTTTTTGTCAGTAAGTAGAGACCAAATGCAATCCACCCAGGCTTTTAGTGCCATCTACTGATGGATGTGCAATTCAAAACAGAAAATTTAATTACAGGGTGCAGTGTTATTTCAGTATCATTGAGATACTATTATGCTTCTTTTTTTTCATATTATAATTTTAATATTTTGTTTTCATTTAATGCTAGTTAAACCAATTTATTAGTTTTGCTAAATATGTATACAGTTTTATTTCTGTTTAAATTTTTATTTTAGTACATAAAGTTAAACTAAATGAAAATGAGAAGTTTTGCCGTGGCAAATTGCTCAAATAATAAATTTATTTCTAGTTAATAATAATATTTTATACATATATAACGTCATGGTTTTCATTTTAGGTTTAGTTGACTATAACAGTTTCATGACCCTGAATGGACTCAGACACATAATGCATCATTATATGTTTATTATCCATCAGGGAGAGACAAAATAATATAAAAGTAATACAAAATGAACCAAAAACAATTCATCTCAAACTTCAAAAACAACCACCTTCAGAAATCACAACTATTGAGCTTCATGTTTGCATGATTGATTGATTTCAAAGTACAGCTTTTCTCAGCAAAACTAACATGTTAAAGTGTTTGCGTTGCATTAAATACAAATTAAATACACTAAACATAGTAGCTAAGGGAAAAAATATGGCTAAATTGATATTAGTACAAAATAATTGAAATGTTTGACCCTTATAAGTCAAGAAAAATTACAAAAAAAATATATATATAGCGAAGTAGATAAAAATGAAAATCTGTAAAACGTACTGGACTGTAGTTCTTGTCTCCAAGTCAACAATACATTCCACTTTAGACGTGACAAAATAATTAACATCTACACACATACAGAGTGCCTTTGTACACAAAGCACAAGGTTTGGTTCAATTCACAAATTTACCAAGCACCACACACAACTCACTATACAAAGACGACTATCTGTTTTGTGTTACTCTACTGGCATCTTTCCACTCACTTAACTTTACAGTATGAACAAGGCTCTTTATCTACTGTTGGGATACATAGGCATGAAGATCAGGGCACAAAAAACATGGCGGGTCTTGGAAAGGACAGTGACCTTAGCTTTTGCTGGTGCGGCTGAAATATAACATTCACACTTGTTGATGTGATCAGATCATGCATGACAGATATCGATATTGCTTCTGTCAGTGTTTTCTTACTAGGCGACTGTCAGAAAACAAACAGTTACAAGTTTAATACATCCAGTCCACTAGAGGGCACAAGAGGACTGTGGATGTCAGTTAGGGACGAAACCTCAGCCCAAGCTTTGCACAGGAAGTCCTGTCTTACCAAGCCCCACAATAGTGTACTAAACATCAAATTGTGGAACAATTTACGCTCAAAACACCCAAATACACACATTATCAAAACGTCAACAGAAAGATCTTTACAGAAACAAAAAAGCACAGAAAAACTCCTCAAACATACATGAATAGTATCACACATGGGCGTACTGAAGTTTCACAGTTCTTGAAATGATTTAAAGTATTTTACAAGCCTTGATAGAGACATTGAGATGACATATTACATATACTGTACACTATTATTTTAATCTATTTCATACTCTATTCATCACTAACCGGCTCCTCAGACTGTAAATTCAGTTGAATTCTAAATAAATGTTCTACTATATATTACAAATCCACAATTTTCAAGTCCGAAAGAGTTTAAATAATCTCTAAATATCTGTCATTTTGAATTTCACACAGAAATTGCTTGTCAATGCATAATAGAGAAAATATTTTCAGAAAAATCGTCAAACATGGACATAACTTTGGGGAAATGCAAAGTACTACAATACATCACTATGAGAGTAATCAATAATTAATATGATACTGTATATATATTGTATTTGAGACAATATTACTTCATAATGTGCTTTACTTGTAGGGTTTAAACCAGTGGGGGATAAATCACACAGAAGCCATATTTTACAGAAATGACTTAAATTCAGTCTGAGATTATATGCAAAATAACAGTTACGATTTCTGTGACAACGAGAACGTTAAAATATCAGCCTTCATCGCAGATTCAGATCATAATGGATTGAAATATATATAACAAGCCTGTAGCTAAGAGCAGATTAAATATTTACTCTATTTGAGAAATCAACTAATGTACAAACGTACAACATGTACATGTACAAATATCTCGTCCAGTCGATTTCGTTAGCCGAACCTCGGCTACAGTACATCAGCAGTAAAATGAGACGATTAAATCCTGAGGTAAAGAAAACAATGTCAACAAACACAACCGCAATCACTAAAACCTCAACAGCCTTTAACACAAACGAAAATACATAACAACTGAAATAACGTAAACATATGGCTTTCCTTGTACCTTCACAGAAAAAGAAAACAAATTTTCTTTGTACTTGCACTTGATGGAAAGCGCTCGACACAAACAATGTAATGTTTATAAACGTCCCAGCTAACAAAAATGTTCTAAGAACGTTTTGCAAACGTTTCCATTAAGTTATGAAAACATTATTTCAGAAATGTCTCTGAACGTTCAAAATGTAACAGTTTTTTTAAATGTTTAAAAAGTTTTTTTCTTAGTTACACAAATTTTAACGGAACATTTTGCAAACATTATGTGAATGTGTTCCCTGAACATTCTGAAACAAGAATATTTAAAAAACGTTAGATGAACGTCCAGCTAAAACGTTTTAGAAGAAAAAAAACGTTCCATGAATGGTGCATGAATAGCATAGCTAACATTTGAGCATTGAACATTCTAATATTGGGCGTTACTAGAACGTTTCTTCATAACTTTGAGAGAACATTGCCAAAGTTCTCAGAACGTTCCCTGCTAGCTGGGTTTATACTTTTTCAACTGCGAGATCAAGTAAATACCAGTCAATGTACTTCCAAAAGCTAATAATTTCTTCTCTTTGTGCATAAAACGTACGCTTATTCATAAGATGTGAGAGCAAAGATGCGTTTGCTAAATAGTGGAAATGTGTTCTTGAATACAAACAGCCAAACAAAACATAGAACTGGCTTGCAAACACCACACAGACGAATCTGAGAATCTAGTTACTATAGAAACATAGTGAGTTTTGGAATGTTTCCTTAGTGGTGCTCTAATTCAGCCTTGTTTGAAATACGATAAGTGGAGAAACACGACATAACCGTTAATTAAATCTGCCGTAATACCACATGGCGAGACGGATACTTTCCTACTGAGGGGTTCTAAATACCGAAAGCAACTCGTTAACCTATCACACACTTTTAAAACAGCTTATGTATTGTTGTAGTGGTGGAAATTCGTTTAAATTTAAATTGGTCTGATGTATCTTTCTTTTCTCCCTTCCCCCGTTTCAACCACTGACTTTATCCCTCTGCAACGCCCTCCCAAATACCCTGTTTCTGTCCCCTCCCCCCATTGTGACTGAAAAGGATCTACATTGGTTCGTCGTAGTTGTAGGTTGGGGCGGCTGAGTACTGCTGACCCTGCACGGCCCCCTGTGCAGCCCCCATAGCTGCCTGCTGTGCTGCCTGCTGGACGTGAGGGTTCTTCCAAGCGCCGGTGGTCCATTCTTCCTGAGCCTTGCTCATGCTGCCCCCGCTGCCACGGTAGAAGTTGTGAACCTGACACAGAAGGACAATTTATTGCTCAAAAGCTCAGCTCAGCACATCACCTGTCCTAACCAAGCAACACGTTTATTTAGTTTGACTAAATCAGAATATATTTAATCTATAGATTGCTTTCAATTAAGCATCAGCTTTGCTACAAAATATCTACTCTGCTCAGGAATCCTAAGAAAAATAGACCAAAAATTGTCAGCATTTAGAGGATAGAGCTATAAAATTAGACACAGGGATATTTAAATTGTGGCCGGTATGTAAGTCAGTAATTATTTTCATAGAACCAATAAGCAATAAATGGCAAATATTTGATAGGCCTAATAATAATAGTCTAAAATAATCTAAAAACACTTGTTAAAGACTACTGTTAATAATGTTGGTTTTTTTAGATTAAAAAAAGTATCTGATATGTAAGCCAATAATTAATTTCATACAACCAATAACCGATAAATGGCAGATATGACAGAAGATTATTCTATAATATTTGTCTAAAACTGAGTTTAGGCATCACAACATTATAATGCACTGTATAAAAATGGTTATTAATTTCAATTGCTTTTAAAGATTACTGTTACTAAATTATTAGTGTTTTCAAATATCAATAATTGTTTTCATAGAACCAATAACCGATAAATGATAGATATTAAATAAAAAATAAAAGTAATATGATTCTATAATATTTTGTCTAACAAAAAAACGCACACTAAAATCAAAGGTTTTGAATGTTTTAAAGCAAATTTAGTTATCAGAACCTTGTATTATGTATATTAATTTCAATAATTGTTAAGTATTAATGTTACTAAATTAGTTAATAATTAAATATTGTGGCTGATATGTAAGCCGATAATTGTTTTCATAGAACCAATAACCGATAAATTGCAGATATTAGTAAGAAAAAAGGGGGAAAATACTGCTAAAGACTTCTGTTACAAAATATGCGTGTTTTTAACAATTAAAAATACACTTTTTTGGTAAATCTGAGCACAGTTTAAGACCCTCTTCAGAAGCTCTAGAGAAAATGTGAGATTACTGAGGATTTCTGTTCAGGAGAAATTAATTACTGTAATTACTGTGTTGGAGAAAAATGATGTTAATCAAGAAAAAAAAAAATATTGTTAATAGTACGGTATTACACACAGCATAAATTAGTAATTGCTGGAATTTGAGGAAATATCATGAGATCTGTGTATACCTTGGTGAGGGCAATGAACGAGAGAACAGCCACAGCAGTGAACATTATGGTTGGAATCAGCATAACAACAGCAGAGCCAATATTAGTGCTGAAAAAAGTGATGGTGGCCAGCCAGCCACTGTAATACAAACACATAAAGAAGACATATTCTCCTCATTAACAAGGTAGTTAGAAAGTAAACTACATGCAAAGCTTGTATAAAATTCAGAATAGAGCGTAACATCCTAATATAACCTAAACAGACCATAATATATGTGAGCTAAAAATATTACATGACGCAAGAGAGTACATGAGTCATTTGAGTTTCTATAGGGTAACTCAAACTGGAACTGACCCAGCTTTGCTGTATGTGTCCACACTACTGCCAGGTTGCAAATAACCCAGTTTGACTTGTTTTGCAAACCACTTCTGGGTTAAATATTTTCACCTAGCATGTTGAGTTGTTTATTTAACCTATCATAATAGTCTATCTATCTATCTATCTCATTTCTTACACACAATAAGCAGTTTTTACCATACTCCCCATCCTGGGATTCCAACAGTCTGGATGATACTAATCACCACTTGCGCCATAAAGACGAAAAAGAACGCCATGAAGTTGAAAGAACTGTCTGTCCTGTGAAAGAAAGAGTGAACTGCATTAGGGTTGTGCACAATGACATGATTACAACTCAAAGACTATTTTAAATCATCTCGGATGCCACAACATTAATTGAACTCACTTGAAGGCCTTGTAGATGGGCCTAAACCAGCACACGTATGAGCATGGGGTGAACAGTATCAGCCACAGAAAGGCCATCCCAAAATTGGTTGCCCCGCCCCCTCCGCACATCCATGCTAGACAGCCAATCAGGTTCACTGCTAGCGTGGCACTATTCACTGTGAGTGAAAAAAAAGTATGAATTAAATTTTTTTTAAATCATTTAATTCCATTAGAATGTATATCTAATTGCATGTGTTTCGTAATTTGATGTTGTAGATGAATGCAAAACTGAAATGATCACATTTATCGGAAAAGGGCAGATACCAAAAAATATGCACATGTATGACACACTGACTAAAATCTAATTGCTAAGTAATCTAACTCTAATCTAGAATACGTTTTAGATACTAATACAAATTTACATTAATCTCAACAAACACTTACTTTCTCAACTCCCAGACCCATTTCAATTTGTGAGCCAACAAAAAAGGGATTTTGTAAATATCCTACATGTCAAAAGCAAATGATTCTCACTACAGCATAGAAAACTGGACAACAATACAAGAGTAATATGACACCCCATATTTTTATTTGTGGACTGACAGATTAAAATCCAAAACCTGTCTGTACAAGTTTTCCTGTGTCTGTTTCTCTCAGTGTTTACAGTGAAAACAAAGGTGACACTGTAATGGCAAATAAAGCCACATGATTGCAATCTACTCTGTGTACACACCACATTAAATGATATGCACTGAGAATACTGCAAAAAAATATAATATATGCTGAAATATAAACGTACATATCCATAGGTAATACAGTCGTTTGCACATTGTACGCCGCTGGTCTGGGATCTCGTTGAAGTCTTGGTAAAAACATGGTTTCAGTGGAATGAAACGTGGTAGAGGAGGGAAATTGTTTTCTGTGGGGAAAAAACACAAATTAAAACAAAACTATATAATAAAAATACCATAGTACTGTTTGGACATGTACCGTGGTAGGACCATGCAGTACATTACAGTAAATACCAAGGTACTTGAATATGTTAACAATTCAGTTTGGTTTAAGAAAGTTGCAAGCTCTCACCTTCCATGGAGATTCTTTTTTCAGATCACCAACGTCAAACTTTAATATTTAAAAACCTGTAAAAACACACATTACACAACAATTTCACATACTGAATGAAACACTGTAGTGTAGAGAGTTTTCATTATACCTCATTAGAATATTCCAGTGTGAAAGGGAAGCTTATCCTTTGAAATATATCTATCTAAACTTTGCTAAGTATAACCATACAGCCTGGTAACAATGAAATAACTCGAGTAAACACAACTTAGCACACAAACTAATTCCTTATTCAGTATTACAAACATGACATCTGTAAACCTTAAGCAGCCTGCAAGACTGGCCATGTTTACATGCACATTATTTTCAGAATGGTTAATATTCTGACAATACATCAACTTGTTAGTAATTTATTTACTGATTTAAAAAACTGCGGTTTCAATATGTGACCCTGGACCACAAAACCAGTCTTAAGTGACAATTTTTCGAAATTGAGATTTATACATAATCTGAAATCTGAATAAATAATATTTCCGTTGATGTATGGTTTGTTAGGATCGGACAATATTTGGCTGAGATACAACTATTTGAAAATCTGGAATCTGAGGGTGCAAAAAAATCTAAATATTGAGAAAGTTGCCTTTAAAGTTGTCCAAATGAAGTTCTTAGCAATGCATATTACTAATCAAAAATTAAGTTTTGATATATTTACGGTAAGAAATTTACAAAATATCTGCATGGAACATGACCTTTACTTAATATCCTAATGATGTTTGGCATAAAATAAAAATGGATAATTTTGACCCATACAATGTATGTTTAGGCTATTGCTACAAATATACCCCAGCAACCTAAGACTGGTTTTGTGGTCCAGGGTCACATATTCTTTTTGAGGTATTTGTGTTTGTAAAAGGTAAAAACCACACACACAAATATTTTATAAATCCAAAGCTTACAAATCTTCCCACAGGAAATTCCCAAGTTTGCCTCCAGATTGACTGAATATAGCTTTATATTTACACCTAAAATGACTTACATTTAGAGATTCGCATAATATATTAATTCACTGTAAATATTCCAAACAAGATTAATATTCCAAGTACATTTTAGGAAACTTTACAAATACTGGTTTAATTTTTTCATGGCAATCAGGTTATTTGCATGATGCTGAAATAAAATAATATTTATTTTGCTGAGTAATATAACAATATTTCAATATTAATTATTATGATTGCACACAGTAAAGGTGGATTGTTATTATCATAACCTCTTATTTGATCCTTGAAATGTACACGGAACACCGGTTTATGAGGCCTGGTAACGAAATCATACATTATTTGACCAACACAACTGTCGATTAGAGTTAACAGAATGAAGAACGATTCGAACAATTCGAACCTTTAACGAATCGATTATTATAAATCGTTTAGTCTATTTGTAGCGAATATCTACCAACATTTATTCGTAGCGGCTATATTTTTAACCAATTATTTATCATGTAGCGTTTATACGCTACAACTGTTTATTTGTAGCGAATCGATTATTATCAACGATTGCTGGTGGTTTTTTCTCGCTCGGATCTAACGTTAGCCAAACCCGGTTGCAATGTGAAGGGCATGTCGCCGGGGTGGTTCACGGATATGAAACCATAATCTAGTTGTCTTAACGTTATAGTCCATTCATCCAAACGGGAGGTATCGTTATAAAACGCAAGATAAGACTCGAATGAGAAAACAAAAGCAAAAGAATATTTAGCAAAAACATTAATTTCAGAGCGGAATCGAGGTCGAGCAGAGCGCCCTTCAAGGGAAAAGATGGTGCTGAACGGGAGGTGTTTAATTTAACGGTGCAGGCGAAGATTGCATGCATTTCTGATTTTACGTGCTTGTAAGACACAATACATCTGTTCTGAGTGAATAAATGTGAAAAACGCGGGTGAGAAAGTGAAAAGCATCGGTGGAAACCGTTCCCCTTACCTTCTCGCGCGTTCACCCAGGAATCTGTTACCGATGCACGCGTCCACTCGCATCTAATAAACCACTTTCCATTCAGTGATCGATGCACTTGTGATGGGGATGTTTTCCAAATCCGTTATCTTATGAGATGATATTGGGAATATGGGAGTGAAAACAATCACGTCACGGTACTCCTACACACGCACGCGCGTCGACGAGCATCAGTTCCGCGAGGGATGAGCGCGTGTGATGCTGAATAAATCAGGCCTCTAGACTCGCGATACTTCATTCCTTCACTCTCACTAACCGCTCTCCACGGTCCTGAAGCATGCATATTAAAGAGAAAAAAAGAGATAGATAAAGGAATAAGTACTACCAGTAATTCCTGGGATGCAGTCATGGAGAAATACTAAGGACATGTCTTCACTCATACACATTCTCTATGGTGACTGAAGAAAAAGAAAGTGAATAGTGACTAGGTAAGAGGGTGGGGTCTTGTGTAGAAACAACCTTCACTCATTAATTACTAGTAAAATTAACAAAATAAAAAATGAATAATAATAACATAAAGATACGAAATCAACACTGTGAATAAAAATCTTTTTACAATTTTCTTGTAAAAAGTGCTGCAATAGCTCTGTATTTACAACCTCGAAATTTTACAGTGTAATTTTACAGTGAAATTATCGCACATAGTTCATAACATATAAACGAGTAACAGACACATAATTAGGAGGAAAAAATGAGAATGATGACAAAACACTGAATGATATAATAGAACTATAGGCTATAGAACAAGATATCATTTTTAGTTCTTAGAAAATATAATTTTTTCGCACAGGAATCATACACAGGAAAATTCTTGCTTGAAATAGACGCTTACAACTTACAGTAATTTGTAGCTGTATGTATATAAATAAAATATCACAGCGCTTACAGTAATTTGTGTGTATATATATCATTTATAAATATATTTTTATACATTTAATACATGTATCACCTTTTATACAAACATTGTTATCGCAACTTGTGCGCAAAAGTAATTTGTATGTTTATATATAAATAAAATATTACAGTACTTACAGTAATTTGCGTGCATGTATATGATAGGCTATATTATAGGCCTATATTATATTTCTATATATTTAATCACATTTATCACTTTTATACATACAAACATTCTGTTATTACATTACCTAAAGTAATTTGTGTGTGGTATATATGTATATATCACACAAATTATAATTACAATACGAATTTTCAAATATATATATATATTTTACAGTACTTACAGTAATTTATATAACTATGCAATATTATATTATATTTCTCTCTACATTTAATACACTTATCACCTTTTATACTTAAAGAATGTTATTACTTAAAGTAATGTCTACAAAGGACCACTAGTGACAGTGTTTCTAATTAATTAATTATTATATTTTATAATAAAAAAAGATTATTTCATCATTGTATAACTGTTGAGCAAATTGCATTCCTCATTATTTCCAGTGTAGATTCTGGGCCAATTATCTTCAGCCGTTTTTCTGAATCCTATCCCTCAGCAAAACATTGACCTGATTTTTTCATACATAATTGATCTCTAAGTTCCTCTGGCGATAATATTAAGTGCTCTGTAACGTTACAGCGAAATAAGAACAACAGCACTCAGCCACTTTTGGTAACACAACGCTTGACCTAAAATGCTTCTCCCAGCATCTCAAGTATCGCTTTCTTGATAGCAAAAGAGAAAGACGGACAGGTAGATACTGTAGATTTGAGATAAAGCAAGACAATGCATGTGTTAATCATTATCACACAGAAATGACATTAAACATTGTTTGAATATATTTATATTTAGGAAGGCTGTGGCTTACAAAAACTAGATAATATATGCGGTCCTTCACAAATCACTGTCCTATTTTTGCATAGCTGAGTCAGCCTTCCTAAATATAAATATATTCAATATTCAGTGATTGTTTCCATTGGCTCTCAGTGTATGGCGCCCTCTTCCGGTGGAATCTGGCGCGTGCGCAGCGGCAGTTGGACACGTTTAGCTTCCGGTGTCTGTCAGATGCCTGAGCTTCAGGTAAAATACATAAATGTATGGAAAATGTTTGATATTTTATAATGTACAAGTAGAGTGATGAGTACTCTGTTTTCAAATCGTTTGTGTGCTGAAGCTTGAGTGAGTTTCTTCAGTGAGATTGTAGCTGAGCTAAGCGGCTAACACGCTTAACATGTAAACAAACACAGCCGTGCTAAACAAAGCGACTATTAAACCAACTACTGCATTAAAACACTCACATATTCGAGGACCTAATCTGAAAGCAAACGATAAATAAGTTTATATAATGGGTTGGGTTCCGCTAACTGATGTTAACTTTGTTAGCAGCTAATCTGCAGTAAAACTATTAGTCTCACTGAAAACAAGTTATTTACGTTAAATGTTTTACATAAGTTTACGTACATCTACTGAACTCATGCATCAGAGTTCACCTTTTTTATTTTTTTAAGTATTTAGATCATTGTTCACTACAGGCAAATGTATCTTGCTAGTATCTAAATTTAAGATATTTGAAATAATGTACAATTTTAGAAATTATATAAAATGTATATTAGATATATCAGTTAAATATGTATTATTTTATAATTATTAAATATATAAATAGTAAAATGATTCATTTACAAGTATAATATAACGATTATAATATAAATCTAAAATATATACATTTATATTGTTGATGCTACATGACCAAATGAATGAAAATCTTTTTTATTATGGTTATTTATTATACTTACTATTATTGTGATATATAAGTATTAAATAAGTATATAGAGTAAAAATGTAAAAGGAAAATATAATGAATCTACAAATTTAATATACACTACCAGTCAAAAGTTTTTGAACATTAAGATTTTTTATGTTTTTAAAGAAGTCTCTTCTGCTTACCAAGCCTGCGTTTATTTTAGCCAAAATACAGCAAAAGCAGTAATATTGTGAAATATTTTTACTATTTAAAATAATTTCTTTCACATTGAATATATGTTAAAATGTAATTTATTTCTGTGATCGAAGCTGAATTTTCAGCATCATTACTCCAGTCTTCAGAGTCACATGATCCTTCAGAAATCATTCTAATATGCTGATTTGCTGTTCAAGATACATTTATTATTATTATCAATATTTAAAACAGTTGAGTGTATTTTTTTATGATTCTTTGATGAAGATCCATGCAAGTTTTTTTGTTGTTGTTTTTTTTTTTGATGCTGTTAGATTCACAGTCTACATGTTTTGCATCAATGGAAATCATTTCTTATTGTCTATTATTCATGGAATATCTGTTGTGTGTGTTCTAGTGTTGGGAATGCAGCCGCCTCTCCCGACAGCTGCGGTCAGAGAGCTGGTTTGCTCCTGTCTGCATCGAGACCCTGTAGCGGCGGATCTGCGCTGCAGCCTCTTCGTAGCTGCCGTCCAGAGCTACAAACACGATTCAGTGCTCAGACCCTTCCCTCCTCGCTACCTTAGAGGAGAGATCAAGGACTTTGAGGAGCTGGTAAGACATTTGAAGTAGATAAACTCTGTGTTGTTGGCCTTTCGAAACACAAATTTTTACAGTTTTGATTCTACTGTGTTCCTCACAGCAAAAGGATGTGGATACTTTGCCAAATGTGAGAGATCTGGTGCGTCTGGGACATGGTGATGGAGATCATCATCTGGCTCTTGTGCACTGGGTTCTCTCCTCCAAGAGTTTTGCTGTGAAGACCCTGCAGAAAGAGGAGGTATTGCTAAACTTCATTTAAATCTGTGCATTTTGCATATGAATCTGAGTCAGATTCCTCTTAATGATTCTATAAAAAAGTTCTTGTAATACAAAGAAAAGTTGTGAAGTTAAAAAGAAAGCAATGCAGTTTTATGTAATGCTTTCAGCAGTCTGTTCAGACACACACACACATAAATAAGTAAATAAATAAATATATAGGAAGAGTTTATTTGCAAAAATCAATAAACGCCACTTTTAAAAAAATGTGCATTAGGGGTGTACGATATGACGATTTTTGATCGTGGACGATAAAAATATCTCCACGATCTGCTTTTGAAGAAATATCACAGTATCGTGCTACAGCGCACATTCTATCAGCTGCAGTTCTGGCGCCGCCGTATCAATACACTGTGCAACGCCACATGCATTTACATCAGTGTTAACTCAGCGGCAGAGTTACTCTCACGGGACACTGCACTTATTCGCAATCACAAAAGTACATTATTTGCATGTGCTTTAAAGCCTTGCCGGTTAAATCTTTCATTCGCGCACTCGTCTGACGTACGCTTTTTCTGAGCGCCGCATACACCAGAAGCACGAACTAAAAAGCCTGTCAAACAGCGCCTGATTACTGAACTAAGTTATCTTTTGCGCTAATATTGTCAAAATACACAAGGTTTACATATAGACTCAGTTGGTTATTTCTAAAATGAAAGTAAACAGTTGAGAGAAAAACGGATACGTGCCTGTATATTAGATGGGTGCAGGTTCTAAAGGGACAGAACTAAACATGCAGCAGCCTGTCATTAAAGGGATAGTTCACTCTAAAATGTAATTTCTGTCATTATTTACTCTCACATGTTGTCCCAAACCTGTATTAATTTCTTTCATGTGCTGAACACAAAAGAAGATATTTTGAAGAACGTTGGTAACCAAACAGTTGCTGGTCCACATTAAATTTGATAGTAGGAAAAAAATACTATGGAAGTCACTGTGGACCAGCAACTGTTTGGTTTTCACCATTCCTCAAAATAGCCTTTATGTTCAGCAGAAGAAAGAAACTCATTCAGGTTTAAAACAACTTTTGAGTGAGTAAATGATGGTATAAAAATAAAACACTGACAGAATTTTTATTTTTGTGTGAATTATTCGTGATATGATATTTTTTCCATATCGCCCACCCCTACCGTGCATTGTTCTTGTTTATGCCATGGTCTGTCTGAATACTGGATTCTGATTGGCTGGCAGGTGTTGATTAAAGTCGTTGAACTGCAGGTAGTTCCAGGTCAGTTTAATCACGTTCTATATTAATGCGCTTCCTATAAACATTGGTAACCATAGTAACATATAGTTACAGTTGAATGGTAATACAGACGAAAATAACTGTCGTTTTTATCGTTCCGGTCAAATATTGCAGCGCGAATATTGTTAACATCTTTAATATGTGAATGCTGGCAAATGACCATGGCATAAACGGGATAATCAACGGCTAGCTGTGCATTAAACGATTTATGCTGCGCGTCGGGTGGTTCTTCGCCTCCACGTCGTGCATTCAAATCGTTTAATGCACAGCTAGCCGTTGATTATCCCTTGCATAGCATATAGTGCGATCTGAACCCTAAAAATGTTTTGTCAAAAAAGCCGGTATTGTCCACTTTCAAGGCATCGCGTGTTTTACTGCAGAAGCCGACAGCGCCCATGTTGTTTTTGAACAGAAGCCGATAAATAAATTTTAGCGAATCAGTGCGCTGTATTCAGGTCAGGCGACAAGGCTGCTTTCACTTTGAAAAGACGTGCTATCTGAGAGGAGTTTCGTCAAAGCTGACTAAAAGTGATTGAGGATGGATAATTTCGACGAACTTGATGAACCTGTGATATCTTCTTCCGGGGCGAAAAAGGAAAATAAAAGCTGAAACTTTTTCATGGAACCTTGCAAAAGCAGCATGTTACAATGGTGAGGGAAAAGCTCCGTGTATTGCATGTAATCACATCCATACAGTTTATGATCACAACAACAACAACGTTTGTCAGGCATCTACATTGTCAGCTGAGGAGATTACAAAGATTAAACAAGTGTTTTTTAAACTCTAAAACATGAAATGTGGCGTTATCTCCAAAAACAAAACGACTGTTGGAGTTATCTGCTTTTACTATGAAACAAACTTTTAATATGTAAAAAAACATGCTTTCAATTAACTTTAATTTTGTAAATTAAATGGGTCAGTGACCAATTTTTGTGTTGTTCTTGAGATTTGTGTTTGGATTATTGTACGGTTGGAAGATCCAAACTTGGCCCATTATAAGATTTCTAACAGAGTCAGTCACTTATTGATTTTTTATCTGTTGGTATTTGATAGAATCCATGATGTCATGTGTCTAAACAAGATGTCCAGGACCTCCAGCAGAAATATAGGCCCACAACATCAAAAATACAGCAGTATATTTCATTGTACACATGGGGTACTTTTTATCCCTGTGTTCACCAAACCCATCTTGAGTGTTTGCTGCTAAAAAGCTCATTTTTTAGTTTCATCTGACCATAGAAGCCAGTCCCATTTGAAGTTCCAGTCGTGTCTGATAACTGAATATGCTGGAGTTTGTTTTTGGATGAGTGAGGAGAATTTTTCTTGAAATCCTCCCGAACAACACATGGTGATGTAGGTGCTGTTTGACAATTGTTTTTAAGGTTTTCTGACCCCTAGACTCAACTATTTTCTGCAGTTCTCCAGCTGTGGTCCTTGAAGAGTCTTAAGCCAATCAAACTCTCCTTCTCACCGTGCATTAGGACGATATAGACACACGTCCTCTTCCAGGCAGTTTTGTAACATTTCATGTTGATTGGAAATTCTTAATTATTGCCCTGATGGTGGAAATGGGAATTTTTACTGCTGTAGCTCTTTTCTTAAAGCCACTTCACTAATTTGTGAAGCTCAATTATCTTTTGCTACACATCAGAAATATATTCTTTGGTTTTTCTCATTGTGATGGATGATTAAGGGAATTTGGGCTTTGTTTTCCCTCCTATTTATATTTCGGTGAAACAGGAAGCCATGGCTGGATAATTTCATGTTCATAATCACCCTGGAGTGCTCAAAATTGTGAATATGAATGGGAATATACTTCAGAGATATTTTACTCATAAGAATTTCTAGGGGTACCAATAATTGTGTCCAACGTGTGTTTGAGAAAAACATTTATTTCATAATGATATTTCCCCCCATTTTAAATTCTTATTATCCAATGAAATTTTTTTAATAAAATATCAAAAGGATTAACAATGCAGATTAATTTTCACAGCCTTCTTTGATCATATTTACCAAGGGTGCCGATATTTTTGGCCATGACTGTAAATTCCACTTATTACAACAAAAGAGATTTTGGAACGGTCAACTTGACGTCATTCACCATAATTTTCAATGAGTATTCAAAGATATACAAGCGTAAAAATGGCGGATGGCTTACGTAACGCGGCCCATAGAAACAGTCGCTAATGAGGCATCTACGTATATACAACCCGTTTTTAAAATTTGAAAAAAATTAAAAATAAAAGAGTTTCAAATCACACGAGCCAATTTTTTATACACAATAGAACATAGATAACATAAATGAAATTTGACAATTTAATGCACAAAATTTCAAATTTGATGTACAGTCAACACGCTCAAAGGTTCGTAGACGTTCCAAAAATGGCGGATGGCTTACGTATCGCAGCCCATAGAAACAGTCGCTAATGAGGCATCTATGTATATATATCTATGGCGTGGCTGTCCACATTCTCTCTGCGTATCCTTGACGACCGTGTAAACTATAACAGCATGCTCATTGTTGTCCCCATAGATATGTATAGGTAGATTCTACATTCGACCGCTCCAAGCACATAGATGCATCCAGCATCTAAATAATAGGGATCTACCTATACATATATGGTTATACCTGTGTAAACAGGGCCTTAGTTGACATGTTCAATCTCCCTCCATCAGTTTGCCAGACTCAGCCAGCTGACTCAAAGCGAGGGCGTTTCGGCTCCAGCTCCAGACTTCCTCTTTGAACTGCAGTACTGTGATTTGCTCAACTCCAAGTTCGAGCGGACGCGGGCCGGACGAGAGCTCATCTATGCATTCCACGGCAGCAGACTGGAGAACTTCCACTCTATTATACACAACGGATTACACTGCCATCTCAATAAGGTCAGGACGGGCTGTGCTCGTGGATGAGGCTCTTTTAGACCTGCTTTGGATGCTCTCCAGGCAGGCTTTGTGATTATTATAGAGGAGTGCAAATAAACGTGTCTGACAGACGTGTTTGACTGTGCCTTATCAGTTCATGTTTAGATGATATGTGTGAAAATGATAATTATAATTCCATTGTTATCTCCTTGTTGGTTCAGCAGTTACACTGTAATTGAAAATGATGTAAGCCACTTATCTTTGATTATGATTTGATATTTCAGACCTCACTGTTTGGGGAGGGCACATACCTGACCAGTGACCTCAGCATGGCCATCCTTTACAGTCCTCACGGTAACGGATGGAGGGAAAGTGTTCTCGGGCCTTTGATCAGCTGTGTTGCCTTGTGTGAAATCATTGATCATCCTGATGTGAAGTGTCAGGTGAAGAAGAAAGGTAAGTTGTCAAAGCTTGGGGCCGGTAAGATTTCTTTTGTGTTTTCGAAAGACGTCTCTTATGCTCTCCTAAGCTGCAATAATATGATCAATTATTGAGTAAAAATAGTAATATTGCGGAAATATTATTACAATTGAAAGGGGTCATCAGATGCCCATTTTCCACAAGTTGATATGATTCTTTTGAGTCTTAATGAAAAGTCTGTAACTTAGTTTGGTTCAGATTTCTCAATGGCTGTGTAAAACAACACTGTTTTTACCCCGTCAAAAACAGCTCTGTCTACAGCAAGCTGATTATTGCATGTCGCTTTAAATGCAAATGAGCTCTGCTTGCCCCACCCCTCTCTTCCGAGAGATGGTAAACTTTAGCCGCATTCATCGTGAAACTTGCTATTAAGGACATTATTAGGAAAGGCGATTTGCAAAGATTCATTAAAAAACCTTACACTCACTTCTTCTGGAGGTGAAGCTGGATCACGATTTTGTAACACTGTCAATGTCTTTACTGTCACTTTTGATCAATCAAATGAATCCTTGCTTAGTGAAAGTGATCATTTCTTTTTAATATATGTTGATATATTGATTGTTGATCAATTTTCCTATCTGTGAGCCATTCCCCTGTTGAAATAACACTACTGATAACATGCCTGTGTTTGGGGTGTGGGGTAAGATGTGCCACTTTTTATTAAAAAAGAAATATTAAAATAAAGGAGATAAGTTTTCTTTTATTATTCACATTTTCATAAACCAGCCAGAAAAAAAATATTTAATATGCATTGAATTAATTAATTTAAAAAAAAAAACATTATTTAATAAATAAAAGGGCACGTCTGTCAGATTGTCTCTCTCTAAATATATAGTTCTTTGACCAATCATGCATAGTTTGCTAGAATGATGGCACATCTTACCCCACTCTCCCATACAGTATTTTTTTCATATGTGGAACAGTATGCAACAATCTTTTTAAAAGTGCTATTCTACATTCTTTTCAACAAAATAAAAACAAACAAACACTGATTTGATTTTTATTCCAATTTTGTGTAAAATTACCATCCAATAAGATCCCATCACAGCAGATATCTAAAATTCTTTTCAGACTCCGAGAGCATTGACCGTAAGCGTCTGAGGGCCAAGAACAGTGAAGGAGGTGAGGTGCCCGAGAAATACTTTGTGGTGACCAACAACGAGCTTCTGAGAGTGAAGTACCTGCTGGTGTATTCTCAGAGACGCCACCGATCACGGTGAGTTATGCCAACATGCTTATACACCCGATTGTTGCATTTCAGCTCATGTCATAGCTTTTTCTTTTGTAGTACTTTGATAATTCAAAATACTAAAAGTTATTAGAAATAGTTCACTCAAAATAAATGTTTCTGTCATCATTCTATTTTCTTTGGAACACAAATGGAGACATTTTTACATAATGTCCCAGTCACACTTTTCCATACAGTTACAATAAATAAGAGACTAAAAGCTTTATTATGCTTTATAGCTTTATGTGATGAACAGACCAAAATTAAGTTATTCACAACCAATCTTCCAATCCAATGGGCTTTTGTGAACAGTTCATAATATAGACTGGTAATGTGATCTGTATCAAATGATCCACTGAAAAGATCTTACTCGAAATAATGAATCGTGGGTGGATATCAAGATTTTCAGTGAATAACAAATTAAACTTTCATCTGTTTCTCACACAAAGCCATCATATGTCTTCAAAAGACTTACAGTATATAGCATATATAGCAATTGCATATTAGTGGAAAGGTTTACTTTTAGGGTACTTTTATGTTGCTTTTTTCATTTTGAATCTTGATAGACCTAGAAGTCATTAAAGGAGTAGTTCGCTCAAAATTGAAAATTTGCTTAACATTTACTCACACTCAGGCCATCTGAGATATAGATGAGTTTGTTCTCTTGTTCATTGAAACAGATTTGGAGAAATGTATCATTACATGCTCACCAATGGATCCTCTGCAGTGAATGGGTGCCGTCAGAATGAGAGTCCAAGCAGCTGATAAAAACATCACAATAATCCACAAGTAATCTACACCACTTCAGTCCATCAATTAACATCTTGTGAAGCGAAAAACTGCATGTTTGTAAGAAACACATCTATTATAAAGATGTTTTTAACTTCATACCATTGCTTTTGGCTAGAATATGAGTTCTCTATCCATAATATTGCTTCCTCCAGTGAAAAAGTCATCCCGTCTGAATCAGGAGAGAAATATGCACGATCAAGCATTGTTTACAAGCAAAAACAGCCCAAAGCACTTCTAAAGAAATATGTGGGTAGATTTCATGTTAAGATGACAACAGGGGATGGACTTTTTCACTGGAGGAGGCCTTATTTTAGTCAGAAGAAACGCTTTAGGCTATGTTCACACTTGGTGTCTTTTTTGAAGCTGCCAGCGTCTGTTTTACATTATAAGCCTACGGAGTAAACCGTGTTTTCAAAAAAGTCCTGAACGCTTTTTAAAACACCACCGCCGCCGGTTTCAAGTTGAAAAAAAGTTCAACTTTTCTGAAAAAGACACCCTACATCAAGCGCCTTTTTGACAGCTGACCAATGACAAGCGAGTCGTTTCCATAACAACAAAAACAACAAGAAAAATGGAGAAGATAGCCGGTAGACAGATCGTACTAGTTTCGGAGCTCCTGGACTAAGTTGTTGGAAGCACCATACAGTTTCCTTCCCCGTATAATGTTGCGCTCCCACAAACGTCGTTGGAAACCGACATTACCCTCCCCGTTAACTTCAAAAGCCGACATTTCTGCAGCACACAGCGCTAGGCTACCATTGCAGCTGTTGTTATAGCAACAAAAGATGCCCTTGGCTTCTATTTGAAACCAAAACACTGCCAATGTCTTCATGGATTGGAAAAGCACAGCTTTTCACTTCACAAAGACGTTAATTGATGGACTGGAGTGGTGTGGATTATTGTGATGTTTTTAATCAGCTGTTTGGACTCTCATTCTGACGGCACCCATTCACTGCAGAGGATCCACTGGTGAACAAGTGATGTAATGCTGCATTTCTCCAAATCTGTTCTGATGAAGAAACAAACTCCTCTACATCTTCAATGAACTGTTTCTTTAAATTAACAGAATTGTGACATTCTGTTCTGATTCCAGACACGCTCGAGGGACGTCGTGGCTCGTCAGACATCATTTTGCCATCATGATGGGCCTGTATCTCCTGCTCCTCATATTCATCGGTGCCTTCAACTCGTCCGCTTTTCAGTCGTTCTGGCACAGAATGTTCCGGTGACCCAGACCGCACACATCACATAAACGCTCACGTCCAAAGTGCCTTTAACTCACAAAGACTATCATGAAAGAGGGAAAAAATAGACTCAGGAACGATTTTCTTCAACTCAACACGACATTCCTTGGTTTTTACACACTATTTTATTTACGTTACATAGATTTGCATAAACACTGTGCATCTGTCAGAGGTAAAGCTGATGCAGCCGAGCACCAAGAATGTTACATGTTAGCATGTAGCTTGTTTTTACTTTTTGAATGATGGGTTCACTACAATAGTTACAACCAAATGATTAAGACAAAGCGCTGTTTTTACCTGCCTTTTCAACTTAGACATGGGCAAAATTGCTGCTTGTATTAAAAATAATCATGTAGGGAGATCTGTGTGCTTTTATATTAGATATTTTTCAGTTTTGGGGCAAGTTCACACGTCCTTAGACTACCGTACTGTCTAGATTAAATCAACTATGCAGAAGACCCATGCTGTGGTGGTCAGTATCATTAAACTGTAATGGAAATTAGTCTTGATATTGCATAAATGTCTCTAAATTGAATAATCCAGAGGATCCGAATTGTGAAATTATTTAAATAAATAAATGCAACAATTTTACAGTGTGTTTCTTAAGGGCAGAGTGAAAAATTGGCTGTTGTTCTAGTTTATGGCTCTTGGCGCGCTGAACGTTTTGTCTGCCCATTGTTTTTATCAGTCAAAAACAAAAGCAGTGATATATTACTGATAACAAAAGCGGCGTGTTTTTCATCTTGAGAAGTGGAGACTGATTTGTGTGAACCGTAGACTTTTTATATATATATATATATATATATATATATATTTTTTTTTTTTTTTAAATACTTTCATTTAATTTACTTTAAAGTGGTGGCCACATAATAACTTACTTTTCATTCATAAAATAAGTTAAAATCACTGTTGGCATAACTAAGAAAAAGATAAGTTATTCAATATTAAAACAATGAATAAAGTGCTTATTTGTTGCATGTTTGGAGGCATAATATAAACAGTATTTAATGCCAACACGTTTATCAGTTTCTATCCTTTATGCAGTTTCATATGAGACAGACATCAAAAGAATTGTGGACAGGTTGATGTATTATGGATCTGGGCTTTGTTCTGGCTCATAGATGGACGTCTAATTGCAGGCTCATAAAAACATTGTTATTCAGTAACAGTCCCGACAGGAGTGGGAACGTGTTTACAGTGGGCACTTTTTTCTGAAGGGGTCAGTCTGACCTTATTAGTCCATTTTATATATATACAAAAAAGAGAGTTTTCTGAAATTAAAATGCAATTTTATTCATTTAACATTTGCACATATAAATATTAGAAAAAAAACTGACTAATATATTATTAGTAGCCATGGAAATGCAGTTTTAACATGGTTTTAGCAAGTTTTACTGACAGAAACATTGTGTTTTAGATTGTATAACAAAAGCTGTACAACAATAATGCGAGTAATTTCACAGCATTCTTTTTTTTTTTTTTAAATAGTCATGAAATGCATTAATAAAAATAGCTGCCTTTTATGCTACATTTTAGAACTGGATTACATTATTGGGATTCTTCTTCAAAAGTAGAATCAGTTTGCTGCAGTTGGACAAGCAGGAGCCAAACACACAAAGAATCCCTCAGAGTTATTCTGTTGAAAGAATATTGAAATAATTATATATGTATGTGTGTGTATATGTATGTAAAAATATTTTTTATTAAATGAAATATTAGAATATTTAATATTATATATAATAATAATAATAATACAATATTACAATAGTAATTAAAACATTTATATGAATGAAATTATAATATGTATAATAAAATACAAAAATACATTATAAATATGAAAAATATATTAAATTATATGTATATAAAAATGACAAAATAAATTCAGAATATAATTGAATATGTAATTTAAAGGAATATTTAACCAAAAATGAAAATTCTGTCATTAATTACTCACCTTCATGTCGTTCCAAACCTGAATATCTTCAGAACACATATTAAGATATTTTTGATGAAATCCGAGAGCTCTCTGACCCTCCGTAGACAGCAAGGGAACTAACACGATCAAGGCTCAGAAACGTAGTAAGGACATCGGTAAAATAATCCATGTGACATCAGGGGTTCAACCGTAATTTTACAAAGCTACGACATTACTTTTTGTGCACAAAGAAAACAAAAATGACGACTTTATTCAACAATTCGCCTCCTCCGCGTCACCCTGGCACCATTTTGGAGAGCATCACATACGTAAACAACGTATGCTGTTCTGTGTCAGCTGCACCACGTTGTTTTCGTTCAGATCAAAGTGTAAACAACATATCCGTGTGGTGCAGCTGACACAGAACAGCATATGTTGTTTACGTTTACAGTTGAACCACTGATGTCACATGGTTTCTGAGCCTTGATCGTGTTAGGATCCTTGCTGTCTATGGAGGGTCAGAAAGCTCTCGGATTTCATCAAAAATATCTTAATTTGTGTTCTGAAGATGAACGGAGGTCTTACAGGTTTGGAACAACATGAGGGTGAGTAATTAATGACAGAATTTTCATTTTTGGGTGAACAGTTTCAAATTTAAGTGAATTTATCAGTACAATTGGCTACAATTCATTCAAAGCATTTTGTTTTTAGTTAAAAAACATTGTAACTAATACAGAAATATATTTCATATTTATGTCAAAAAATGGGATGAAGTTCACCTGTAGGTTCTGGTGGCAGACGGGTGGGTGTTTTTCTCGCACACACCTGCCGAAGCGATGCAGACACACGTGGTCTGTTGGGGAACAGGACTGAGGACAAGATGGAGGTCTGAGAACCAGGCAGCTGGAGCAGGTCGTGTGCTGGCAGTGACCTCCACACTCACGCTTCTCCAGCGATACAGACCTGCAGCCGAGAACAGGACGTTCATCAGAGACACTGAACGAATGAATCAAAAATCAAGACTTCAAGTAGAAGTTACCTGGCTGAGCATATTTCATTGGGATTTGTCTTGCAGAACTCCCATGTGCACTCAGACCTGCAAGTGTCGGCTTTGAGCACCTCCAGCACTGTTTGAAAGACAAATCCAAAATCAACAAAAAAAAGCCAAATAATAAAATCCGTTGTGAAATAATGTTCTGCAGGTCAAAGAAAAAAACAGACAATAAAACTGATGGAATCCCGTTACAATACGGATGCAGTTCTTCAGGAAAGCTAGTGGATTTCATCACCGTCTAGATAAGAACAATCAGAGCTTTGCTTTTATGGGAAAGTGCTCCGAGATCAAAGGAATCCTTGACTGCCGTATCTCTTTTCACAGTTCATAAATTAGATTAACCTTGATGGTGCCGTTTTTTCAAGAGTGTGAACATGAACGTAAAGTTAATCCATAAACAGGTGCATGCTCTGCAAGAATAGATTGTACCACAGGGGTTTCGTACTTTTAGATGGCAGGAGTTTTAGATTACAATTCCTATGATATAAAGGCAGCTAAATATTTTAATGCATAAAGAATGATTTATATTTTGTGAGAATTCTGATATACTAATTTCACTAGACATTTCCAAAATTAAATTAAAAGAAATTAGTAAAATATGAAACTTTTTCTACATGTATAGCAAAATATTAAGTTCAAATTTATTTGTAAAGCTCTTTTTGTATATTTAATTGTCTTGTATGTGTCTTGTGTTACATAAATAGAAATATTATTATAGCGTATATTTTATTTTACAAAATTTGTGCCGAAATAGCCATCAATAGAATAAAATACAATAATTTTATTAAATTTTTTTTTTCTCCAATAAAAATAATGTCAACTTTTTTTATTATTATTTATATTTTTCTCTAATTTTACTTTTTTTTTTTTTTTTTCAGACCCATTTATGGCTCTCCGGTCAGTCCCTGGACTCCAGTTTGAAAACCCCTGTTGTATTATTATATTTGCTGTTGTATAATTCACAGGGATCCCACTTTCTGATGAACATATTTCAAAGACTGGTCCACTCATTAATGAGTAGAAGCATTTAAAAAGCTAAAAATTAAAAGTATAAAAAAAGAAGGAGGCTAATACAACCAAAAACCTTTTTTTCTGTAATTAAATTAAGTACTAAATTTAGAAATTTACTATAGAAATCTTCATGTTTTTTCCATGAAAATATTATTTATTTTAATGACTTTTCAGATCTGGTATTCCCTGATATTTCCATGTTTTTCCAAGATCACAAGAACCCTGAGTTCAGGAACTAACTTTGCACTTTACACTCTTAAAAATAAAGATTACAAAACAGGGTTTTCGCAGAGTTGCCATAGAAGAACCATTTTTGGTTCCTCAAGCTTTTAGCGAACAGTTTAAAAAAAAAAAAAGTGTTAAAAAAAAAAAAACTTTTCCAAATATATAAAGAACCTTTTGTGGAATAAAAAGATTCCAAAGTTCTTCATGGAACCATAGAAGCCAATGAAGAACCTTTATTTAGACTCAGATTCTACATAACATTCTAGACAGATTAACTTGACATCTCCAGCTTCAGTGGTACCTGATTTGCAGGTTCCCTTGCGTTGTGCCTCTGGTTTTCCACCTGTTTCTTCAGGGTAAATGCAAACCAACCCTTCATCGCACTTCCCCAGGTAGTCCCAGGTGCCTCCACAGCTTTCTCCCGCGAGTTTAGCACAGGCTGGACAACAACCACAAATCCCAGTGGTGATTCCACCCTGACACTGGAGCTTCAGCGCTCGACGAGGGGAACAATGGATGCGTTCGCAGGGCGGACAGTGCAAGGCTTGGAGGATCTGCTGGCCCTCCAAGGTGGACACCTCCATAGCCATTACTGGCCACAAAATCACCAAGATTGAGAAGACGCATGGACTCATGGTTGGACTTCACGTTACTGGGATGGGTCGCCTTTATATGTAACGGTCCTCACAACAGAGACCACATTTTACAACCACTCACGCTCAAAGAAATCATTCAGCTTCACACCAACAAACCTCCTCCCTTCTTCACAACCAATGGATGATGGAGTGTTACGTTTGTTGAGTCTGGATTTGCTGTTAATTATCCCCAAGTCTTATCTTTACAATCACTCTGTTGTTTTCTTTTTGTCTGAAAACCAATAAGTTGGACCAAGCGAAGAAGACTGGACCCTTTGTGCACAGGTCACATGACCAATAGCAGGGGGTGCAATTCATGGTGTGATCGAGATAATCGGCCACGAGCAACAAGGACAAGATTAGGACATTGGCAGGTTATCTGAGAAGACCTGTGTGCGACTTTTTCATAAGCTGGTACGCAATAAAACACCGCTTTCAGTCTGGCTCATAGTTTTCAGAACAGAACGGTTCTTCAAACAGTCTCAAAGGTCATACCCTTGACCGCTTTAGCCTTAATGAACGTCTACTGTAGATAAAATATTAGATGATACAATTTTGCATAAATGCCGTTTTTAATGTTTGGGTTTTTTTCATTACTTTTTTTTTTTTTTTCAGGTTAAATTAATGCAAAGTATAATAAAAGATGACCGTGTTTACATTCTTACTACAAATTCCTAGTCTTATTGTGAATTATGTGATAAATTCTTGCAAGTCAATGAAATGACTTGATGTCCTGAGGTATCAATGTAAAAAACTTACACAGAAACACACCTTCTATTATGAGAATGTTTTTAATTTCTTAATTAAAATTCATTTTGACATTTTTTATGGTCAAACATGTCAGGATGGTACAACTGTTCTAATATTGTAACGAATAAAACATTCTTGGAAAAAAAAAAAAAAAAACTTTTAAAGTAGATCTTTAATTATTATTAAACATTTTAAGTTAACGTTTTTAACATTTTTATTTGATTATTATTATACATTTTAAGAAAATGTTTGTTTTCATAATTTATAATAGTAAAAATGTCACTTTTTGCTTCGCATCCAATATGCCATTCCATTTTGGCTAATTTCGCCAAGCTCTCTTATTTTTGAATCCCCCGTCATAAAGACTACTGTTTTTCATGATTCAATAAATGTTAAATTAAGGATATAAACCTGGTCTAACTCTATTTGATTTTTACTTTGAAGTCACAGAAGTAGCCACAGATCTTTTCTTCCATATTGTGAAGCATATCTGAGGGTAATGGATAATGAAAAAGGTAAAGTGGGGTTAATTCTATTTTTTGGTTGTTGATTGGATTTTGAGATGTGAGCTTGCGGTCGATTCTGTAATGCAGAATTAAATGCAAAATCAAGCAAACTCCGCATTATTTGCAGCAGATAGCATTTTTGTCTTTTTTTAGCAATGTTCCTGACAAAAAAAAAAAAAACTGAGGGTGAAAATAATATTTGCAAAAAAAAAAAGAATAATATTCATTTATCTCTTACTGTCACTATCCATAATTATGCCAAATTTACACCAAAAAGGTTGCATAGAAGTGCTTCAGTAGTGGTTTCTTTACACTGACTGTTTAATGCTGCTCAGAGGTGGCATAAATGCATTTACACAGCATCTGTGATTGTATACTTTGATACAATGATTTATTCTGGCTTTTATGCAGCATTGCGTCTTTACTGTGAAACAACAGGAAAAAATGCCGCAAATAACACTAATTTTTTTTTTTTTTTTGAAAAGCCGTAGTAAATTCAATCATTTTAGGTCACAAAAATCATGAAAAAAAAAAAAAGTCTCACTAAATCGTGCTGGGACTGTTTAACTCGACTAAATGATCAAAGAAGTCCAGCAGGTCACCAGAGAGAGAAGACTGTAGTAAAAAATAAAAATAAAAAAAAAGTCTGGAGAAAAAAATAAACATATGGATGTATCATCCACAATAAGATCTGTAACACATGTAAAAAACATTTTGGAATTTTCCCAAAAATTCTGTCATCATTTACTCACCCTCAAGTTGACGGTAGCCCAATAGTTCCACTGTAGAAGTCAATGGTTTCCGTCAACTGTTTGGTACCCACTTTCTTCAAAATATCTTCTTTTGTACTCAACAGTTTGGAACAACTTAAGGGTGACTAAATGATTAGTTTTCATTTTTGGCTGAACTGTCCCTTTAAATCAGATCGACAGCATTCCATTCTGTCAAATAACGCAATTATAATTCATTCTTCAGCCAAGATTTTAAAAAAAAACAATATAAAAAGCATAAGTCAAACAACAATGGATTTTAAGCAACTTTTATTAAATTAGATCTTTATAAAACAGTGCAGAGTCCTATCATCGGCTTTGCTGATCGCAAGTCTCTTTGAAGCATGTCTATCACTGTAAGTTGTCGAGAAAATGGAAAGCCAAACGACACTTGAAACGACCCTACGTCAACGTTCAGTCCCTTATACATCAGCAGACCGCGTGCGAGATCACACTCGTTCATCGCTGGCATGATTGAGGTCAAATGAGTAACTGCATAATGTGCTGCATTGAAATCACGAGTTATATTTGTAAATATTCGCATATTTCGCTCTGCAAAAATTGAGGTAATCCTAATAACGCTGCAATGTATCTTTAAAACGGTTCATTTAGAGTGATACTTTTGGTCATAGACTTTTCATGGAATGCATTACGAGCTACAAACATAAAGGTGTTATTTTCAAAGCATTATGCTTATATTTGATACGCTACACTATAGATTTACTTATCTAAACAAATGAGCTCACTATCATCTATGAACAAAAAATGAAACGTTTGATTGAAGACATGGTTTATAGACCATGCGATTACCATATCACCACTTCAGGTTGTACAGGTTGAGATTGAGATTGAGGATACCAGCCAAAGCGGATCCAACGACAGATCAATCCGGACTGAAATTTGCATAGAATGTCATTTATTTCCAAGAAATAGCAGTTACCGAACAATAACACTCTTTGTTGCCTGGACCGTGACGATTAATTGATACTGCAGATTCACATTTGTGAGAAGGACCCCGTTTTATCGGGTTTATTATTCCGACAAACATTGACCTAAGTTCACAGACCAGAGAAAAATACCGCAGTGAACTGATTCTCTGCATAAACCTCTTTGAGGGGAGAGTGTGCATTGCGTGGGATGGCGTTCAGAGTTTTCTAGCATGGTTCTGGTAGTGGGCCTGACTGTGGGGTAAGGTCATGCTGTTAAAGTGTGTGGTTCAGCAATCAGCAAACGCTAGCAATGGGTTAAGCCTTGGTCACATGAAATCCTCGTAGTCTTGTGCATAACCGCCGTCGAACTCCCCGTAGTCTGCAAGATCATCTTTCATTGTGGCTTTGAAGCTTCCTCCTGGTAAAACTCCCTTCTTTTTCTTTTTACCTTTGTTTGCCTATTGAATAAAAAAAAAAAAAAAAATGATATATAGGACAAAAAAAAAAAATACAAATGGTACGGTATATAGGAGTGAACAAAATAGGAGAATTTTTACGTTAAAAAAAATAAAACATTGAAAAAAGCTAGTAATTGTTTTACCCAAAAATTAACATTTTCTAATACAAAATTATTTATCCATCCAAGATGTAGATGAGTTTAAAACAGATTTGGAGAAATGTAGCATTCACTTGTTCACCAAAGGATCCTCTGCAGTGAATGGGTGCCGTCAGAATGAGAGTCCAAAAAGCTGATAAAAACAACACAATAATCCACACCACTACAGTCCATCAAATTAACATCTTTTGAAGAGAAAAGCTGCATTAAAAAAAACAAACATCAGTTAAGGCAATTTTAACTTTTAAACTGATGCTTCAGGTTAAAATACGAGTCCATAATTCATAATAACGCTTCCTCCAGTGAGAAAGTCCATCCCTTGTTGTTTTCTCACAACAAAATCCACCCACATATTTATTTAGAGCTGTTTTGGACTGTTTTTCTTGTAAACGGTGCTTGATCTGTGCATATTTCTGGAAAAGGGAACATTATGAATAAAGGACTTAGAATCATTGCTTCTGGCTAAAATATAAAGTTAAAAACGTCAATGATGGATGTTTCGTACAAACACGCAGCTTTTCACTTCACAAGACATTAACTGATGGACTGTAGTGGTTGTGGATTATTGTGATGTTTTTATCAGCTGTTTGGACTCTCATTCTGACGGCACCAATTCACTGCAGGGGATCCATTGGTGAGCAAGTGATGTAATGCTACATATTACCGAATCTGTTCAGATGAAGAAAAACTCATCTACATCTTAAATATCCAAAGGATGAGTATATTTTCTGCAAATTTAAATTTTTGGGTGAACTATCCCTAAAAATGAATTTCATACCTTTTCTTGCCTCTGCTTTTCACTTAGTAACGCCGTTAGTGATGTGCTAATTTTCTTCAAGTCGTCAACTTCCACTGCAAAACAAATACAAAATGTCATAAAGTAATACATAGATCACATAGTGAATGACAGAAAAACTTTTTTTAAAAATGAACTATACTTACATGAAAGACACAGGTCTCTGAATAGTGTCTCTAAAAAGCTGGAATAGTGTGTTGATTTCTCATAGGAAGAAATTTTTTCTTTTAGCAACCGCTCAAACTCTGTGAAGTCTTCTTTTGTAGAGGGAATCATCGCATCAATTCCTGTAACATTATTTGATACTACACCTACAAATGAGAATAAAAGTGAATGATTTAGGCCTATAATGGGCAAAAATATGGATATGGTTGAACAGAAAGCACTTACCGAATGCTTCTTTTGCTAGTTCTAAGTCTGAATCCTCCTGTAGCTTTTTCACTCTAAGTTTTTCTGCCAGCTCCTCTTCTGGTGTGAGTTCTGTGCTGCTTTCTGACTCCTGTAACTATTTAAACAAATTACAGTTATGCTTAACGAAAGTCTATTTATCACACTTATACTACTATTAAAGGTACGAGTTAACAAGATAGTTATACATACACGACCATGATTGATTTTTTTAAATGTTTCTGAAAGAATGCTGTAAAAGCTTTAAAATTTAATTCATTCCTACGATGCAAAGCTGTATTTTCAGCATCATTACTCCAGTATTCAGTCACATGATCCTAAAGAAATCAAGCTGATATGATGCTTAAGAAAACAGTTGCGCTGCTTAATATGTTTGTGGAAAATATGATTCCCTCCCTCCCTCCCCCTAATGAACAAAAAGTTGAAAGAACAGCATTTATTTGAAATGGAAATCTTTTCAAAGTATTAATTTATTAAAAAAAAAAAAAAGTACTTACCTCAAACTTTTGAAGGGTAGTGGTTATATTTTTTAAAAAAAGAAAGAAAAGAAAAATATGAGTTACAAAATGCTGGAAATAAAACAATGCTTTCAAAGTTTCTCAATGTAAACTAAATATTTAACAACTTAGAAAACATTTAGCATAACTTGTTATTGATCAAATTAAATATTGCCATGTCTGAACTCACTTGTTTAAGGAGCTCCTCTTGTTTTTTTCTTTGTAAACTTTCCTTTTCTTTTATTTTCTCACTGAGTTTCTTCTTTTCTGTAGGTTTAGCCTCTGTATATGAAAAAAATGAACACTGTTAAACCTCAAAGTTTAACTTTGCAACTTAAAGCATAGCTGAAGCTTTATAAATAACTGCTTTGAAGAATGTGAATTTATGTGCATGTTAATATGTGCATCATTTTCAAGCGGTTTAAATTTGTGTAATTCTCATTCATGTAGTTTTTATAGCCTCAGCTTAATTAACTATGAACAATGAAAAAAAAAAAAAAAATATATATATATATATATATATATATATTTAAATATTATTAATATCTGTAACACACAGAACAAGTCAACTAAAAAAATAATAATGCACTAGTCAACATTTGAAGTGGATCTTTCATCAAAGTTGTCCTAAAACCAAAATGTGTTCTTGTCTTAGGACGACTTTGAACCTTTTTTGATCCATTTCAAATGTTGATTACTGTATTTTGGGGGAAACAACAACAACAACTTTCAGTTTGTCAACTACCAATTTATGCATTTCATATCGCTCTACCTGACTTTTTGTCCTCCTCCTTTTCTTCCTCTTCATCATCATCCCAATTATCCTACACGGAAAATGAATTTCAAACCACAAATTAGAAAATCTTCATGACGACAGGTAGCACAAAGATCAAAGATGAACTTAATTTCACAGTTAGAAAGTCAATCTATCCTATTATGAATAAGGCAAACTACTTTGAGACAGTGAGATAATTTGAGATGAGCAACAGATGACAGTCACATTTTGCTTTGAAAAGGCCAAGTGCAGTAAATTAGTCACTAACTACACACTATAAAGGTGTTAAAGACATGGCTTTAGCATGAGATTAACATAATTGCTATGATTTCATTCCCTAACTTGCGACAGCAGGTGTACGCCTATGCTAATAACTAACTGGACACATAATACGCTAAAACTCATAAACACCACGCTGTTTTGACACTCTGGAGCTAGCAAGAGCAGCTAGCTAGGGTTAGCTAATTGTAACTTCTTGAAAGATGAGCGGCTTTATCAACTGTTAAAGAAATAAACACACATTTTGATTGGCGAACGACAAATAAAGCGTTAGCGACTAACTTTCACGTCGTCGTCTTCATCCTCGCCCTCCCATTTGTCATGAACTGCCGCCTTTTTGATAGGCTCCTCGGCCTCGAAACTATCAGCATCTGGACAAATAACAGCGCGTTTAGACAGATTACTTAATGACAGCCGTGATTCATGATGACAGTTGGTTAGATAAAACATATTAATAGAAATTCATACGGTCAGAAAAGCAAAATAATGGTAGAGTTTAGTTAAATTCTCACCCCAAGAATCGGCGTCCGCCATGATGTCGGAGTCTCTGAGGGGAACGAGGGAGTGAAGCTCAACACACTGCACCAAGATTTCCAGACATTTCAAAATAAAGGCCCACAGTCACATACATGCTCTTCAAAGTGAATCAATTGTGTAATATGAATAATAATGTTCTTAAATTAGATTTTTGTGGCTTTTAGACCAGGTGTGTTAGTTTGAGGTCAACTATATGCTAATGTACGCACTGACAAAATTAGCTTTTAGCATATATATATATATATATATATATATATATATATATATGCATTTAAAGTTGACAGTCTTTCTTTTTTCTTCTTCTTCTAGAAAATGGACCAAAATATTGATGACTCATCCTGCACTGTGCTGATTTTGTCCAATCAAATTCTCACTTCAGTGCCCCTCCCCCTACAACCAACTAGTCACTATATTAATTTAAATAGGAATCAGTAGCTGGGTTTCCATCACCCTGTTTTAATGCGCATTTTGAAGTATGGCGTGAGAAACGAGTGATGGAAACGCCAAATTTAGAATAAAAATCCCTTAATTTGCAAAAAAAGTTTTTACGCTCGCTTGAGGTGCTTTTTGACTTGTGCGAAAAAAAGGGTTCATGCGAATAATGGGAGATGGAAATGCATTTTGCGAATAAATTGCTCCAAGCACATCAAAAAAGTAATGTGAATTTGTGCTATGAGACGGGATAACTTGACTAGCAGCGGACCGATCTCGTTCACAGCATCTGAAATGTTATTATGGTCGTTCTGAAATGCCTGAGCAAAGTCTGTCATCAGAGTATTTCTGTATAATTGTCTTACACGACTGTGTTCCCAAACATAGCATTCACCTCCGAAAGCAATGACGGCATTTAATGTGTTTCGTCTGCTCGCTCTGAGGCGCAATACATTTTTTGTATATTATTGTAATTATTATATTCAGTAGCTTATCCTAGTTTTCTATAGGCTATTTAGTGCCAGTTTACCAGGAAGTGACGATTTTGTTCTCTTTGACTCGTTGGATGGAAATGGTGCTCGTTCGCAAATGTTTTATGCGATATTCCAAATTTGCGCATAAGTTAAATTCGCAACTTTGGATGGAAACCCGGCTATTGTCTGTAATTTCGCATGAAGGTGAAAGATTTCATTACAGATTTTACATTGGGTTCAGTTGGTCATGTGAATTCCCCAACAGAAAGTTGCTTGGTTTGAAAGTGACTTTTGAGCTGTGCTTTATACCATATATTGACAATAGACAACAGACCTCTTTACCCACAAATTTTCATCAAAATCTCACTAATTTGATTGCGCTCTAACAAGTAGGAAATCCTGCACTCTCCGAAATCACCGCCTATGCCCTTATATAGTACAGTCTTTGAGGGAACAGCCATTGTAGTGGTGTCCGAAACCATAACATTAATGAAAGCAATCATTCAATCCCATAATACACTGC